>NW_012108585.1:1987568-1989699 GCF_000951045.1 Mandrillus leucophaeus | reverse complement strand
AGAAAATGAAACTTTAAAAACATTCTCATTTAAGCACTTAAAATAATTAGGAATAAATCCAATAAAAGATGTCCAACATGTCCTACACTGAAAACTACAAAACACTGCTGAGAGAAACTAAAGAACCTTAAAAAATAATAACATACACCATTTTCAAGGACCAGAAGACTCAATATTTTTAAAATGGCAATTCTCTCCCAAATCATCTATATACTTAATACAATGCCAACTGAAATTCCAGCAGGCTTTTTGATAGAAACTGACACTATTAATACCAAAATTTATGGAAATGCAAAGAATCTAGAGTAACCAAAATGTACCATAAATTCACAGTAATCAAATGTAGTACTGGCATAAGCATAGATACACAGGGTCAGGTGTGGTGGCTCACACATGTAATCCAGCACTTTGGGAGGTGCAGGCAGGTGGATCACCTGAGGTCAGGAGTTCGAGACCAGCCTGGCCAACATGGTGAAACCCCATCTCTACTAAAAATATGAAAATTAGCTGGGCATGGTGGTGCATGCCTGTAATCCCAGCTACTCATGAGGCTGAGGCAGGAGAATCGCTTGAACCTGGGAGGCGGACGCTGCAGTGACCCAAGATCATGCCATTGCCCTCCAACCTGGGTGAGCAAGACTCTGTCTCAAAAAAAAAAATAGTATAGGTATACAGATCAATGCAATAATAAAAAGACCTACTCATTTATGAAAAACTGATTTTCAACAAAGGTCAAAGTAATTAAATGAGGAAAGGATAGTCTTTTTACCAAATGGTGCTTGAACAACTGGATATTCATATGGGAGAGGAGAACTTGAACTTTTACCTCACATCATACACAAAAATTAACTTGAAATAGATCATAGGCTTAAATATAGTATCTAAAACTGTAAGGCTTCCAAAATAAACACAGGTGAAAATCTTTACAACTTTGGTGTAGCTAAATACTTCTTAAGACACAAAAAGCATTAACCGTAAGTAAAAAGTGATAAACTGGACTCAACAAAATTAAAAAACATCTGCTCTTCCAAAGACTGTTAAGAAAATGAAAGGCAAGCCACAGAACAAAAGAATACAGTCATCTCTCGGTATCCTTTCCTTGGGGGACTGGTTTCAAGAACCCCTCTCTACCCTCCTAATCCACCCAAAACTGAACACCAAAATCTGAGGATGCTCAAGTCCCTTATTAAAAAAAAAAAAAAATCGTATTTGCATATAACCTATGCACATCTTCCTTACACTTTAAATCAATCTCTAGATTATTCAGAATACCTAATATGATTAAATGCTATATAAACAGCTGTTATACTGTACTTTTTATTTGTATTATTTTTATTCTCATATTTTTTTAACCAAACATTTTCTGCCTTAGATTTGTTAAATCCGTGGATGTGGAACCCTCAGGAGGGCTGACTGTATATTCAAAGTTCACACGGCTGACAAAGTACTTGTATCCACAACATATAAAGAACTTGTAACTCAGTAATTTTTAAAAACGTTATTTTCAAAATGACTTAAGAATCAGACACCTCATCTAATAAAAGGATATACAAATTGCTAATAAACACATGAAAAAGTGTTCAACATCATTTGCTATCAGAAAAATGCAAATAAGGCGAGGCATGGTGGCTGACACCTATAATCCCAGCACTTTGGGAGACTGAGACAGGAGGATCACTTGAGCCCCAGATTTAAAGACCAGCCTGGGCACATAGCAAGATCTCGTCTCTACATAAAAGTTGTTACAAAATAAAATTAGCTGCCTTTGGTGGCGTGCACCTATAGGCCCAGCTACTTGGGAGGCTGGGGTGGAAGGATTCCTTGAGCCTGGGAAGTCAAGGCTGCAGTGAGCCAGGATCACATCAACCTGGGCAACAGACAAGACCCTGTCTCAAAACAAAAAGCAAAGCATTCAAAAAGAAAAATGTAAATAAAAACCACAATAAGATATCAATTCACACTAAAAAAAAAAAACAGTTAAAATTAAAAACACAGCATATAACATAGATGAGATTACAGGAAGATAAAATGGCACAATCAGTTTGAAAAACTGTTTAACTTACTAAGAAACTGCAAAATATACACCATATGACTCAGCTATTCTACTCCTATTTGCTCAAGAGAAATAAAA
>NW_012108585.1:1985080-1987518 GCF_000951045.1 Mandrillus leucophaeus | reverse complement strand
TAATAAACACATGAAAAAGTGTTCAACATCATTTGCTATCAGAAAAATGCAAATAAGGCGAGGCATGGTGGCTGACACCTATAATCCCAGCACTTTGGGAGACTGAGACAGGAGGATCACTTGAGCCCCAGATTTAAAGACCAGCCTGGGCACATAGCAAGATCTCGTCTCTACATAAAAGTTGTTACAAAATAAAATTAGCTGCCTTTGGTGGCGTGCACCTATAGGCCCAGCTACTTGGGAGGCTGGGGTGGAAGGATTCCTTGAGCCTGGGAAGTCAAGGCTGCAGTGAGCCAGGATCACATCAACCTGGGCAACAGACAAGACCCTGTCTCAAAACAAAAAGCAAAGCATTCAAAAAGAAAAATGTAAATAAAAACCACAATAAGATATCAATTCACACTAAAAAAAAAAAAAAACAGTTAAAATTAAAAACACAGCATATAACATAGATGAGATTACAGGAAGATAAAATGGCACAATCAGTTTGAAAAACTGTTTAACTTACTAAGAAACTGCAAAATATACACCATATGACTCAGCTATTCTACTCCTATTTGCTCAAGAGAAATAAAACCTTAAGTCCACAAAAAGACGTGTACATCAATGTTCATTGCCACTTTAATCATAATAGCCAAATAACTGGAAACCCAAATATCAGGTCAATGAAGAAACAAATTGTGGTGTAGCCATACCACAGTGAATACTACTCAGCAATAAAAGGCAACAAACTACAGGAACACCAAGCAACATGGAAGACTCTCAAAAACATGCGGAGTGAAAGCAGCCAGACATTAAAGAATATGTACAGTATGATCCCATTTACACACACACAAAAAATTTTTTTGAGACCAGGTCTCACTCTGTCACTAGGCTGGACTGCAGTGGTATGATCCTGGCCCACCGCAGCCTCAAACTCCTGGCTCAAGAGATCCTCCCACCTCAGCCTCTCAAAGTGATGGGAATATGGGCATGAGCCACCTTGCCCAGTCCACTTACATGAAATTCTAAGAGACAAAACGAAGGTATACAAATCAGTGGTTTCCTCGAACCAGAGGAGGGGAGGGGTGTGATGCACTGACTGTGAGGGACGCAAGGAAGGTTTTGGAGATAACAGAAATTCCATTACCTTGATTAGGATGATGGTTATCTGGGTATGTACATTATCAAAAGTTATCTAACTGCACCCTTAAAACAAGTATATTTCGTTGTTTAAATTATACTTAAATAAAGTTGATTTTAAATCCTAATAAAACAACAATAAAGTTTATTTACAAGCCTAGATCACACAAAATTTTGAGAAACTATTATTCGAGTCATATTATTTGTCTTTTGGCCAAGTAATAGTAGCCTCCTAAACAGTCTTCCTTCAATGAACACTCCCTAGTCTTTACTCCCTCAAAGTAAACACGGACTAATTCATAACCATTCTGGTTTCTCCAACCAAAAGCCCTTCTTGTTACCTACTTCAAAAGCGTATTATTATTGCCTATTACCATAAAAATGTATTAATAGAAGTTACCATGTTACCATGTGCCAGATAAGGTGAGCTTTTATAAATACTCTCATTTAACTTTAAAACTCTGCCTGTTACATAGGTAGCATTATCTCTATTTACCAATGAGAAGACTGAGGTTTTGTAAAACTTTCTGGATAATCTCCCTAAGGTTACACAATGTACAAAACAGAGAAGCAAGAAATGGCCTATTATACAACACTGCCTCCCACAAAAGTAAGTAGTTCCCTTCTTCCTACACCATGATGTTATCTCTCTGAAGGAGAAGGTAAACTGTTACTTTACTACTGAAGACAACTTTGAACAAAGCCCAGTAGTTCACCCTTCACTTATCATCTCAAACAATCCTTAAGAACAGGGTCCCGTTTTACAGATAAAGAAACTGAGGTTCATGGAGATAATGCAATTCATCAAAACACAAACTTAAGTGGAAGACCCTGAATTCAAATCGTTATCTCTCTGACTTCAAAGTCCATGCTTTTCCCACCATCTTACAGGACTTCAGTAAAGGCAGAAACAATGCATTATAGCCACTGGTAGTGGTCAAAGCTAAAAACACAATGTCTTTAAAGGAGGAAAGTCTTTCTACAACTCTTTTACAGCCATATTACAATGGTTATCCTCATTTCCCAAGATCTATAATAATGACTGAGTATTGTTTTTGAAACAAAGATTAGTACCCAGAAGTGTTTTGGATTTGGAATTGTTTCAGATTTTGGAATACTTGTATATACATAATAAAATATCATGGGGATATAACCCAAGTCTAAACACAAAATGCATTTTGTTTCATAGCCTGCAGGTAAATTTATACAATGTTTTGTAATTGTGTGCATGAAACAAAGTTCTGACTGCAACTTGTCACTGGAAGTCAGGTGTGGAATTTTCCACTTGCAGCGTCAAAAAGTTTCAGGTTTGGGAG
>NW_012108585.1:1976652-1982460 GCF_000951045.1 Mandrillus leucophaeus | reverse complement strand
GTCTCGGCCTCCCAAAGTGCTGGGATTACAGGCTTGAGCCACCGCGCCCGGCCCATAACCCACTGTTTAAACTACTTCAAAAGTAAAATCTGTTCAGATAAAACATGTGGCCTGTACAGTTAACCTTTCAGGCAAAATCAAAACCCTGCTTTCAAGTGATAAAGCACCTTTCTCCCATTATTAAATAGCAATCATTCCAGGCTCTATCTCATTTCACATATTACCCTCCAGAACACAAGTCTGTTTTGTTTTTTTGTTTGTTTTTTGCTTTACAATGCTGCAGACAGAAAATTCAAGGAAGTGGTTAGTTATCTTTCTCAATATTACAAGTCTAAGAAATCTAAAAATAAACTTCTATCTACAATCTTTCTCAATATTGCCCAATTTCACTAAATCATAAGGCCTTCTTCTGACCACCAGTATGAGAAAGAAAAGGAATAAAAAGAAAAACTTAGAACATACATCTGAAGGCCTCCGCAGCAACACGCCTTAGACTACAAGTGTAATAAAAACTCTCTTAAGAGGAAAGAAAAAGAGTCTTCACACTTAAACTAAATGATTTACAGTGTTTTATATCACACACCTCAGAAAGTTAAGACAACTTTAATGACACACATCCCCTAAAGTCAAAATTAAAAGTCTCAAATGTTAGAATATATATGTGATAATAGCTGGATGACCAAATACATGTAAGTATGCTCAAGTTTTAAAACAAGATATCAATCAATCAACCATCTGCTTCTCTAGTTTCCAAGGTCTGTAGCCAGCAATGCAAAAAACCAGCAATCTTTTCCCTCACTAATGTATATCCTCAAACTGTCTGCAATCCAATTTCTTTTTTAAGTGAAAGCAAGTTTATTAGAGAAGAAACTGCAATCTAATTTATATTTAAATAGTGAGAGAAATGACATTTGAGTGAGACCTACAAAATACACTCTGTATCTACTCTTCTAGGTTCTATTTCTGGATCAAGTAATCCACCAAACATATCACAGAGGTCACAAACTTGAATATATGAAGCAGCCTGGTGAAGGACAAAAAGACTGTAATTGTGCTTAACAAGAAATCATGAACTGCTTTTAAAAATTACAATTCAAAAACTCAAAACACTCTGTTAACAGTAATATGGTTATTGGGTATGTATATAATAAAATTAAATTTGATCCCTACCTCACATCACACATCGAAAAAAAAAAATTTCCAGATAGAATCGAGACCCAAATATTTAAAAAAAGAAAAAAAAAAAAACTTCTAAAACTTAAAAAAAAAAAAAAATTGGTGGGGACACAGTGGTTCACATCTGTAATCCCAGCACTTTGGGAGGCTGAGGCAGGAGGATCATTTGAGGCCAGGAGTTTGAGACCAGCCTGGGCAACATAGTGAGATCCTGTCTTCACAAAATTAAATTAAATTAATCATGTGTGGTAGCACATGCCTCTAGTCTTAGCTACTAGAGAGGCTGAGGTGGTAGGATTACTTGAGCCCTGTCTCAAACAAAAAACCAAACAAATCTATTCCATACTCCAAGGTTATTAAGATTCTCCTATTTATTTATTTATGAGACAAGAGTCTTGCTCTGTCACCCAGGCTGGAGTGCAGTGGCTCAATCACGGCTCACTGCAGCCTTGACCAAGCGATCCTCCCACCTCAGTCCCCGGCAAGCACTACCACACTTGGCTAATTTTTAAATTTTTTTGTAGAGACAGGTCTCGCTCAGTTGCCCAGGCTGGTCTCAAACCCTTGGGCTCAAGCAAACTTCCTATCTCTGCCTCCCAAAGTACTGAGATTACAGCCATGAGCCACCACACCCAGCCGAATTTCTTTTAAATTGTTTTTTATTTTTGTTTAATTGTGTACTGAAAAAAATTAAAGCAACACAAACACACATACCACTCCAGTGGCAACTATTATATATTTTCAGACCCTTCTATATGCATATATAGATTACATATACCATATACATATGTGCCCGCAAAAATTTTGCACCATAAGATACACTGTGCATGTTTTCTCTGCAACATACTTTTTAAAAAACTTAATTAGTATATAGTAGGCATTTTCATGTCACAATGTATAGCTCTAGCTTATTCTCTTAATGTCTACAAAAAAAATTCTAAGTCTGGATACATATAATAACATATTTTTAACATTTAGATTGTTTTAACTTTTTTCACTAGTCAAGCAGTGTCAGAGAGCATCTTTGTACACCAATTTGAGACTTTATGTAAGAGTTCCTAAGAGTTTTTAATAAACATTTTAAAGACAATTCACGAGAAGGCTTACTAACCCAGGAAGTTTTGAATAGCAGCGTAGGAGCCAAGGGAAAACTTCTCCTTTGCTCTTTAATGGTTCACTTAAAAACCAACTCACAAAAGAGAAATCAACTGAAGAAATGGAGTAACAAATCTATTAATGTGCATGAGAAAAACCAGAGTGATCACCCTAGATTTCTTAAATAAAACACAAACAAGAAAATAGTGATATATTTTATAATGATCATTTATATTTAACAAA
This sequence comes from Mandrillus leucophaeus, assembly GCF_000951045.1. Classification (NCBI taxonomy): domain Eukaryota; kingdom Metazoa; phylum Chordata; class Mammalia; order Primates; family Cercopithecidae; genus Mandrillus; species Mandrillus leucophaeus. Next base: position 1,979,946 of record NW_012108585.1, on the reverse strand, counting down.
ACAAACCATATAAAAAGTTAAGAGATAAGTCACACAGACTGAGAAAAGACAGTTGCAATTCACTTAACAAACATAATCAGAGTATAATGAACTTAAAACTTTCTAAAATCAATTTAGAAAGACCACCCAAATGGCTGTGGAAGGAAAAGAACAGTCAATTCAAGAAACAAACACTTGAACAGTCATCTAACATTTGAAAACATACTCAACCCCATAATCAAAATAAAAATTAAGACAATGTGGTACCATTTCACACTCATCTGATTTGTAAACATAAAAAATCTGACAATGCCATGAATCATAACAATCGGAAGATAGCAAATCTAGTGCTAAAATATGCAAAGTGACAGCAAATTTGACAATATCCAATACAGATAAAAAAATTCCCATAACCTCCAAAATCTTCAGCCCAATAATTGCACTTCTGGGTAATTCACCATAGAGAGCTTCATTTCAAACTTAATAACCACATACATACACACAGAAATAAAAATTTCACAAAACATTTTATCCTTATTGTTTGCAATACAACCTGATACTTTTCTATTCTAATTCCTAAACTGATTTCACAATCCATTAGGGAGTCACGACATGCAGAGTTTTTTTCGTTTGTTCATTTGTTTTTTAAAATGGAGTTTTGCTCGTCACCCAAACTGGAGTGCAATGGCGCCATCTCGGTTCACTACAACCTCTGCCTCCCAGGTTCAAGTGATTCTCCTGCCTCAGCCTTCTGAGTACCTGGGATTTCAGGCACCCGCCACCGCGCCCAGCTAATGTTTGTATTTTTAGTAGAGATAGAGTTTCACCATGTTGGCCAGGTTGGTCTCAAACTCCTGACCTCAGGTGATCCATCCACGTCAGCCTCCCAAAGTGCTGATACTACAGGTTCAAGCCACCGTGCCCGGCCACAACATGCAGTTTTTAAAACTTGCCAAAAATCTTAAATGTAAGCACAATGATTCCTAATAAGGAATGTTCAATGTAACATTGTTTTTAATACATGAAAACCTGGAAACAATCTAAATGCCTATCAACATGAGAATAAATAAATTTAATCTGGCTATATTCATACAATAGAAAATAATTTTACAGCAGATAAAAGTAATGACTATTAGAGTGGGTCATATGAAACTGTCATTTTTGTAGGTCAAAAATGGTAACGTATCAGCAGTTTCATATAAATCAAAAAAATTTAATGAAAGAAATTGTAGAATAGGCAGAATATATCATTTACATCAAATCTGAAAATATGCAAAGCAATACTATGGTTTGTTTGTGAATATATACCTGTGCAGTAATTATATAAAAACATGCATTAAAAATGATTAGGCCAGGAGTGGTGGCTCACACCCATAATCCCAGCACTTTTGGGAGGCCAAGGTGGACGGACTGCTTGAGCACAGGAGACCAGCCTGGGCAACAGGCGAAACCCAACCTCTACAAAAAATACAAACATTAGCCGGGCACACTGGTGTACGCCTCTATTCCCAGCTACTTGGAAGGTTGAAGTGGGAGGACTGCTTGAGCAAAGGAGATGGGCTGCAGTGAGCCACGATCATGCCCCTGTACTCTAGCCCGGGTGACAGTGTGAGACCCTGTCTCGAAAAAAAAAAAAAATGATCAACACCATATTCAGAATAACAGTTAACTTCTGGGAAGAAAGTAAACTGTAATCCAAGAAGTTGCTTCAACTGTACATGATATTTTCCTCAAAAAAATGAGAAATATGGGAACATGCTAAGATGTGCTACCACTGTATGGTTAATGTACGAATGTTAATTATATTGGTCTCTGTAGTCTCAAGTATGTTTGAAATATTTTAAGAAAAAAAAAAACCTATATTGGCCAAATAAAACACACATCTGCACCCTAAATTCAAATCAACCCCTAAAACATATTTCATTGGCTTGAAATCTTAATGTTTAGCCCTCACTTTTTTTTTTTTTTTAAATCTACGGCCACTAACAACAATAAAACAGCTTTTGTACAATGTCCAGTTTAAACAGTTTCTTAAAATCTGTCAAGAGAGGATTTCACCCCTGAAAAATGGGTCTTGTTCCTCCTTTTAGTTTAGTGCTATGTATTTTACCATATTTCCATTTTTACCCTCGCTGCCAAGCAAATTCAAACCCAATTTTTATTCTTAGTCATTGAATTATGCTGTCACTTGGGAAAAGAATATATGCTTTGTCCTTTCCCTGATTTCTTCTTTTTACACATATTTTATTACACTTCCAGATCTTTTAAGTTACCAGAAATTCTTTCTGGAAGAAATAGGGTAAAATAAATTTCAAGAAAATAAAGTCAACCTTCTGTTCCATTCTGCTGAAGTTTTCATAATGTAACCCCTACCACAAAGACATCCTCCTTAACCAAAGGAATGGATATATGGATACAACTAAGCATACATGTTCACTAAACTTAATTTCAAAACATACAAGATTAAAGTGAATATGCTGCCAATGAAAAATACTTAGCTGATATACTAACAACAAACATCCAAAAGAAAGGCCTAAATGGCCAAAGTGTAATAAGCTAACTAATTTTGCCTCTTTTAAGACCATATGCTTTGTATGTTTTGTTTTCCAGTACATACTGTGGAAATAAGAATATTCTTATATTCAATAAATCCAGTAATAATGTGTAATATGATCAGTTATAAAGAAAATACCATTTTGTTGTAGTCTTCCATTAAAAAACTTAAAAGTGTCCTTTTCTGCAGGTTTTTTCCCCACACCTGAAGATAACCTGGCAATTCTTGGAATTTAGCTTCCCTTTTCCTTCTGTCTGGACACTTGTCTAATTAAGCCAATCTATAATATCATTAGCCAACATATATCACCTTCTAACACATGGTATACTCCAATCCAGAAAAGTCAAAACCAGAAGTAATGTTAAACAAATCCCCTTTTTAATAAATTCCTCAACTTCCAATTTCTAAATACCACATGTACTTATAAAATAGGCTAATTATTTCCTAACAGGTCCTAACGTATCAATTCATCCTATTTAACTGATTTTAGAGATGAAAGATAAGAGACAACATACACCAAAGTGACAATTTCATACTGCAGTTTTTCTTTTCCTTTTAAGATGGAGTTTTGATCTTGTTGCCCAGGCTGGAATGCAATGGCGCAATCTCAGTTCACCACAACCTCTGCCTCCTGGGTTCAAGTGATTCCCCTGCCTCAGTCTCCCAAGTAGCTGGGATTACAGGCACCAGCCACCATGCCTGGCTAATTATTATTATTTTTTTTTTGAGACGGAGTCTCGCTCTGTCACCCGGGCTGGAGT
>NW_012108585.1:1970542-1976352 GCF_000951045.1 Mandrillus leucophaeus | reverse complement strand
CCCGGCCTATTTTTTATTTTTTATTGTTTTGGTATTTCAGCAGAGACGGGGATTTCGCCATGTTGGCCAGGCTGGTCTCGAACTCCTGACCTCAGGTGATCTGCCCACCTTGGTGTCCCAAAGTGCTGGGATTACAGGCCTGGGCCACTGCGCCCAGTATACACTGCAGTTTTTCAAGTTTATATTTCACAATTTGAAAAGATTATTTTTAACAAAATTAAAGCACTTCACTCAGCAGTAACCCCAACAGAACATGAACCAATTTAGGTTTTTAAAAGACCATTTACTCACCACCTGCTATATACCAGACCCGCCAGTAGATACGAAGAAAGTTACACATTCCTTACCCTCAAGAAATATATAGTCTATTAGGCAGGCACCCAGATTCTTTTTGATCAGTGACAGCAAAACCATATGCTTTCAAGAGCCAGAGAACGTAAATAGGTGGAGCAGCTCCTCCTAAGGGAGGACCAGGAACAGAATGCATGCTCCACCTGAAGTAACTGTAAATCAACATTAACAGAATGCTATTGAAACAAAGCACATCTCCCAGTTAGATAGAATATACTGCAAATGCTTAACCTCCTATCAGATAAAAGAATTTTTTTTTTTAAGTTTGTAATGACACAGAGAAGCTTGACCCCACCCCCATTTCTGGTGAGAATTTACATCGTTGTGACCTTTCTGGATGGCAGTCTGATAATATACATCAAAACGAAAAACATGTTCTCTTCAACTATTACAAAATTACTAAAGAGGAATCAGCTTGCAATAAATATACATAAAATGTATGGACAATCTACAATCCATTTATATAATCTAAATATCTACCAATAAAAGCAGTATTAAGTCATAGCATAACCATTTAATAGTACACTAGAGAACTACTAAAAAGAAGAGAGTAGATGCAGATGTAAAGTAAGCCACAAACATTAATTTTAAAAACACACACACAGGGCCTGGCATAGCGCCTCATGCCTATAATCCCAGCATTTTGAGAAGCCAAGGCAAGGAGGATCACTTGAGTCCAGGAGTTCAAGGCCAGCCTGGGCAACATGGCAAAATCTCATCTCTATTAAAAATGCAAAAATTAGCCTGGCGTGCATCTATAGTCCCAGCTACGTGGGAGTCTGAGGCGGGAGGACTGCTTGAGTTCGAGAGTGCAGTGAGCCATGATTGTGCCATGGCACTCCAGCCTGGGTGACAGAGCAACACCCTGTCTCAGAAATGAAATAAAATACACATACACACACACAAAATCAGTCAAGACAGCATCACCTGCTGAGCTCCCAAATGCTGTTTCTGGTCACATCCAGAAGTACAACTCCACAACTCCACACCACAGCTGAGATGGGTTTGCAAGTGTCAGCAGTACGGGTTCTCTGAGAACTACTCACTGTGGATCCAGTCTACAGCCAACATGTCCTGCAGAAACTAGCTGCCCAGTAACAAACAGCAGTTACAGAATCTAATATAAAGTGGTGCCACTGGTTGACATTAAAGGGTTTCTACAGCAGTACTATATGCACTACAAATCCAATATGGAGATTATCAAATTAAAACCAATAAACCTGGCAAAGAATTGACAGAGCTGGTGATATTTATGGCACAGATTGGTCACTGTTACCCAGAACATCTAAGTAACTTTCCTCAAGAGCTAAAAGTTCTGCTTTCCTACAATTATACTGTCTTGAATCAAGATCATCTAATAATATTTAGCAAAGCTTTGATCTCGCTGAGAAGTATCACATCTATCCACCAAGTTCGCTAAAGCTCTTCTTTGAACTTCCAAGTTGCCATAATAAGCTTTCGAGACTTTACATACTCATGTTGTGACTGATAGCAAGAATATAACTGTAAAACACAAGAATGAAGTGGATACAGTACTGCAGAATTTCATATACACCGTGTTAAAAGACAGCAATGTAACTGCAGCCAAGTTATCTTTGGATGTGATGAGTGAAGTCTACAAGAAACATCTGGACTGACGCCAAAACTGTCAATGTCATCACAACTGCATGTTTCAAGATATTGGTCGCCACTGTGACATTCTTCCTAGGGTAAGATGAAGAAGAGAAACAAATAGGACAGACTCAGAATCTGCGAATAAATGACAAGAGACCTCCTAGTGCAGTATGTCACTGGAAAGAGTGGCTCCAAACACAAAACACTGAAAAGGTTATGAAAAGTGCCCGAGAAACAAAAGAACAAAAAACTCAAGGTGTTTAAGTTTTAAGCTATTAGTTTTATTCATGATCCTCAAAGTTTTACCAAAACACTCCTGAAGCACACAGCTAGAAATCTCTACGCAGAGGTTTGAAGTAACATGACGCTCATAAATCTTATCTCCAGATTGGTAGGAATTCATAAGCCTTCTAACTTCTATGCCTTAGGCCAAAAGTTTCGGCTGTTGCACCACAGAGAAGTAACAGAAGTCACTGTTTGCTACACATGCATTTCATCATCTGTTAGTCCCAGAGATCACTTAGTTATTGCTCATGACTGTGACCAACCATTACGTTATGGACAAGAACTTTGGGGAAGACATGACAGTCCGAATCAGCGCTGTAAGAGGTAATATAGCTCAATGTCCCCTAGCCATGATAGAAAAACTTCCTCAAGACTCAAGACCTGTCCCAGTATAAAATACACAAGGATAAGAATATGATGCTGTCTACTACAACTGTGATTCAGCTCTTCCAAATCCTCAGATGATGCAGAATAAATTCCAGGGTAAGCTGACAAAGGCCCCAATAAAATCAAGAGTGCACGAACATGGCCAGGCACAATGGCTCCTGCCTGTTAAATCCAGCTATTCAAGAAGCTGAGGGAGGAGGATCGCTTGAGGCCAGGAGTTCAAGACCAGCCTGGACAACATGGCAAAACCCTGTTTCTACAAAAAATACAAACATTAGCCAGGCATGCTGGTGCATGCCTGTAATCCCAGCTACTTGGGAAGCTGAAGTGGGAGGATCACTTGAGCCCATGAAGCAGAGGTTGCAGTGAGCTATGATTGCACCACTGCACTCCAGCCTGGGCAACAGAGTAAGATCCTGTCTCCAAAAAAAAAAAAAGAAAGAAAAAAGAAAAGAGAAAGAAAAAGAGAAGGCTGAAAATGATAAAGATGGGTGGGGAAGCACCAGTATCAGTGAGGAGGAGGGTGCTGCTGGTGAATCTGTTGACAAATAGAAACTGCAAGAAATCTCCTAGAAGCTGAACAGCACCTATGGAGGAGTGAAAAGCCAAACTAAAGGATGACTTTTAGAAAATCTGCATGGCTCAACTAAGGAAAAAACTCAGTGCTGCCCCCAGGGAAAGCCCAAGAGGAAATGTATTGAAATAGATAGTGATAAAGAGCAAGTAATTTTTTCTAACATTGATGACTGTCATAAAAAGCCAAAGTCTGACAAGGAGACATGACTATGACTGGACAGACCAAAAAGAATTTATGAGGAAGAAAACCAAAATGAATCCATTTTTCAAATCCAGAGATAAAGAGAAAAAAGAAGAACTTTGATGATTAGGTATAGCCAAAATGTCCAGTCAAAAAAATAAGCATTCCTTTGGGAAAAAGCTGCTGCCACTATAAGATACACTTTAAAAAAAAAAAACAAAAAAATTAAAAAAGAGAGAAAGTAACATCCCAGCCAGCCTTCCGTTCCCAAAATAAATTGTCATTTATCTGAAAATTAGTAAATCAAGAATGTTTACATTAAAAAGCCTAAAAGCACTGTATCCTGAAAACCACCAAAAAAGGTGAATGACTGCTGAATGACTGGTTTCGCCCTTTTTTTTTTTTTTGAGATGGAGTTTTGCTCTTGTCGCCCAGGCTGGAACACAGTGGCGCAATCTCGGCTCACTGCAACCTCTGCCTCGCAGGTTCAAGCGATTCTCCTGCCTCAGCCTCCTGAGTAGCTGGGATTACAGGCACGTACCACCATGCCCAGCTTTTTTTTTTTTTTTTTTTGGATTTTTAGTAGAGACGGGGTTTCATCATGTTGGCCAGCCTGGTCTCGAACTCCTGACTTTAGGTGATCCACCTGCCTTGGCCTCCCAGAGTTGGTAGGGTTTCGGGTGTGAACCCCCGCCCCCGGCCCACTTTTTTTTTTTTTTTTTTTTTAAAGAAACAGAGTCATGCTGAGTTGCCCACACTGGTCTCAAACTCCTAGCCTCAAGCAATCCTCCCATCTCAACCTCCCAAGTAGCTGGGACTACAGGCACAAGCCACCACTGGGCTTGATCCCATTTTTTTAAAAAACAATTCTCGGCCAAGCATGATGGCTCATGCCTGTAACCTCAGCACTTTGGGAGGCTAAGGTGGGAGGATCACTTGAGCCCAGGAGGTCGAGCCTGCAGAGCCATGATGGCACCAGTGCACTCCAACCTGAGCTACAGAGTGAGATCTTAAAAAAAAAAAAAAATGCAACACAAAGAACAAGCCCTATGTAAACCATGGACATATTGATATTGATATTGGCTCATCAAATGCAATAAATGTGCCAAATTAATGCAAGATGTTCACAATAGGAGAAATGAGGGGAGGGAAGGGAATATGGGCACTTTCTGCACTATCGGCTCAAACTTCTGTACATCTAAAGCTGTTAAAAAAAAGTTTAATTTCTTAATTCTGCATATGCAGATAAATTTGCAAATAATTACTTGTATATGCATACAAACAGAGGTTTAAAGACCTATATCAAACTGTTGCCCATGCTTACCTACAAAGCATGAAACTGGAAACAAGTGCATGAGGAGGAATTTTTTTTACATATACAACTGGCCCTCCATATCCATGGGCTCTATGTCTGTGGATTCAACCAAGCTTGGATCCAAAAAGTTTAATATAGCATCTGTATTTGAATCGTGCAGACTTTTTTTCTTGTCTTTATTCCCTAAACAATACAGTGTAACAACTATTTACATAGCATTTATATTGTATTAGGTATTAAAAGTAACCTAGAAATGATATAAAGTATTTGGGAGGATATGCACAGGTTATATGCAAATACTATGCCATTTACATCAGAGATTTGAGCATCTGTGGATCTTGGTATCCACCAAAGGTCCTAGAAGCAATTCCTACAGACACCCAGGGATGACCGTTTATCTCTGGACTGTGCAAACTTTCTATACTGAGCAATAATATAAGGAGAGGCTCTGTAGTATATTAAGAATTTGGGTTTCTCAAATCAGACTGCATGAAATCAAATCATAACTCCACCATCTGCTAGCTGATAAACTTCAACAGTTACTTAATTTTTCTCCTTGACTTAGTTTCCTCACCTGTAAAACAGAAATCACAGTAAACGCTCACAGAGCTGCCACAGCAATTAAATAATTTAATACACGTAAAGTAGTGAAAATTGTCTAGTACATAGTTATTGCTCCATAAATGTTAACCAGCATCTTCATTACTAAGCATTTATTATTCCTGGATTTTCTTTTTAAATCTTGACTGGTAAGATTAATCAGGAAAAGCCGGTTCATAAGCCCCTTTCTAGAAAGACCTCCAATGTAGAAAATACAAAAGCAATCAAAACCCAAATACGAATAATGAAATACTTTTTAAAAAAGCAGATTACAGGGCTGGGCGCAGTTGCTCACACCTGTAATCCCAGCACTTTGAGGGGTGAGGCGGGTGGATCACCTATGGTCAGGAGTTCAAGACCAGCCTGGCCGACATGATGAAACCCCGTCTCTACTAAAAATACACACACACAAAAAATTAGCCAGGTGTGGTGGCGCACACCTGTAATCCCAACTACTCGGGAGGCTGAGGCAGGAGAATCGCTTGAACCCGGGAGGTGGAG
>NW_012108585.1:1950695-1969727 GCF_000951045.1 Mandrillus leucophaeus | reverse complement strand
GCTGGGATTACCAGCGTGAGTTACCACACCAGGGCTAATAAAATGTTTATTTACAAAAGGAGACAACTGGCAGGACTTGGCCTGCAGGCTTTAAAATCTGTCAATCCCTGAAATAAAGAATAAAACAAAATTATTTTCATTTTCGGAAACAAAATGTGATTTATACTAAAAAAAAGTGCACCAGCTAAATTGATACTATTGCTAGAAAAAAACCATTTATTTATAAATTCATACAAGGAGCCTAGGGATAGAAAAAAAAAAAAAAAACTCTCTTTTAGGCTCTGGAAATCCTACTCTCATTCCTAGTGCCAAGCGAAAAGAGGAAATCTGCTAAGCAGAACAAAGTCCAGACAGGAACGTATACTGGTGGGCAGACAGTTACAATGAGAAGTTAAAAGAAATATGCCTCTCACATTTAATTTGCAATTTTTTCGAATTTCATAATTCACCAACAAGCAGCTGCCACATGTGTGTAAATCTTTACTGATGAAATAATTTCAGTTACAGATCATCACAATCGGCACTGACAACAAATTTATTAGAACGGATGAAAACATCTAGGAATTACCTAAGAGTCGTTTAAGGAGGCATAAGGGTGGCCTTTGATAAGAGGACACTTCAAACTTCGGAACTGACAAGACTTATAATCTTCCCCCAAAAAACAATGCTATGGGTAGATAGATGGTTTTTTTCTGAAGGAATTTTTAGCTTTTCATTTGGAAAAGTTTTGTAAGCAAATAAATTTAAATGTTGTGACAGATTTCTTGGTGTTTACATGGATTCTCTTGGTGAGGGGAAAGGGTAATAAAAAGTCTGCTTCTAGAACAGAAATGGGAACACCAACCAAGTCTCAGAAACCCAGAGTCAAAAAATCAAAAGACCATCTCATTTAAAAAAAAAAAAAAAAAAAGTCAACCTGCAATGAAGTCACCGTACCCCATAAAATCCCAATTGTGCATTTAAATCTTTCTATCAAAATTCACTTTTGGACCATCTTATGAAGTTGTCAAAATTTCAGAGGCAAACGTTTAAATCAAGGTCAAAAGCCAGGAGGAAAAAAGAGTTACCAGTTTCCAATCCAAACTCTCTCCGAGCCCCCTAAAAACCGACTTGTAACCCTGTTACCGGTAATTTTAAAAGAAGCGAACACTGACGGACGGGGGCTGGGGAAGCCCGGACCCACGGTCCCCAGCAGGCTGCCCGACGCGCCACCTGAGACAGGTGAGGGAACGCTCCCCGCCCCAGTCACTGCAAAGTGGTGCTAAGAGAACCCATCCCAAGCCGCCACCAAAGAAATTCCTAGAAGTGACAAACACAGAGAAGAAGAGGGGCGGGCAGATCCTCTCCGCGGGCAAGGAGCTGGGGCAACTGCACCCGAAGGTGAGCAGAGGGCAGCGGGCTCCGACCCTCCGCCGCGAGAAGCCAGGCGAGGGGGGCGGTGGGCGCCGGACTCCCCCGACAGCGGTCGCCAGGAGGGCGGCTCCAGGCCCCCACACGGCCGCCCCTCGGGCCACGGCGCGCCGGGCAGCAGGTCAGAGTTAGGGATCAAGTTGCGGGCCGGGCCGACAGCGCGCTCTCCCGCCCGCGCCAGGGACATTCGCCCCCTCAGCCCTCACCTCCCCCCGACCCCAGGCTCTCCCGCTACGCCGAGGAAACGGCGCCCACACTCCAGAGACCCTCACCAGGAGCCCGTCGCCGCCTCGCCGCGTGTCTCGGACTTCTTGGGAGCCACCGCTGAGGGGAGGGGGAAGGAGGGGGAAACGGAGGAGGGAGGGGGCCCAGCCCGGTGTAGCCGCCGCCGCTGCCGCCGCCGCGATGCCGCTTCTGGAATCGCGCTCGCGCCGCCGCGACCGCGACCGCCTCTGCCGCCGCGTCTCCCCGCCCCCACGACCGCACGTCGTCGTGACGCGCATCGCACGAGGCGGTTCGAGCCAATAAGACCACACGCCGCGCGCAGCCGCGCTGTCCTAAACCGGAAGCTGCCCCTCTGACCGCTCTAGAACCTTGGTGCATCGTGGGAGCTGTGGTTCGGCCAGGAACTTGGCGAAAACTGTACTGGGCGTTGAGGGACCGAGGAGCGTGCGCTCCTTAGGCGCCCACACAACTCCTCGGAGTTTTTTCCTCCACCGAAAAAGGAAGCAATTTGGGGCTGAGGAGGAGGGGGCCGCCCCGTCTCGCGGATGCTTTTCGCAGTCTCTCTGGATACTGGCTACACACTTGGGGCGAGAGCCAGAATTTGAGGATTTAGGCTGGATCGTGTGTCTCTGCCAAGGGCTGATAGGATGCTGAGCGTCGTCTGTGAGATTTCCGAATTAAATCCAAAAGCATTAGCCAAGTTTTGCCCAGAGCAATAGTGTTTGCCTTTTATTACCTTATTAAAGATTATGATTTATGCTCTACCACTTCTATTTTTTTAAAAACCCAGTCACTCTTAAAATACATATAATTCAGAGCGATTTTTAAAATGATGTTAATGTAATGGTATATCAGAAACGACTTAAGCACTAAATACCTGTGTCCGTTTACCCAGAATGGGTAAGTAATTTTCTACAAGTCAGCTTTACATTGAGTTCTAACTTCTTAGAAGCCAAGAACAGATTTGGTTTCATACTTATTCTATAAGAAAAGTGAATCTAAGAGTTAGTCTGCATAGAAAAATACTTCTTTACATTTAGTAAGAGGGGGATTTATCACATTCTTAAGGCGTAAATGCCTTAACTATCAAAATTCTTGTTATTGACTAAAGGAAATCCATACGATTTAGGGAAAGTCTGTGCCCACGGCTTACTGTCCTTCCCGTTGGACCACAGCAAGAGGTAACAAAGGGTGCAGGGAACAGCTGACAGGTCTTGAGGGAGCTGGGGTAGGATATATGAAGAAAAAACCAAAAATACAGAAGTCTTCATTCTGGAAATGTAAGTTTTAAAAAGTAAAGCTACTAAACTCACAAAGAACATGATTAAGATGGCAATAATACAGAACTAAGGCCCACTCATTTAAGCTTGAAAGAAAAAACTAGTAGAAATTTAAATTAGGAAATAAAGGAACCAGTTTCCTCCAAGGAGTAGTTTACATCGAAAATATATGTAATTTTTTTAAGTTTACATAATTTGTGAAAGACATAATAATAATGACTTCTATGTTCCCAGGTAAAGATATAAAGCTTTTGAGGTTGAAATCAAGGAAGACAATTGTACACCTCCTCAGCACATCAGAAACAGAATACAGGCATTTCTGGATTGCGAATTTGACCCATTATGCCAACTCACATAGAACAGAGATAAGAAGTATAAGATTCACAGGCTTAGTAAAGAGTCTATTAAAGGTGACAGAACTACAGCGAAAAAGATGATTTTTTTAAAAAAGAGATTCTTCAAAGATCTCTAATCTTTCCTGCATCCCTTTCTCTTAAAGACCGGTTTCCAGGCCAAGCGCGGTGACTCACACCTGTAATCCCAGCACTTTGGGAGGCCAAGACGGGCAGATCACTTGAGGTCAGGAGTTCAAAACCAGCCTGGCCAACATGGCGAAACCCCGTCTCTACAAAAATACAAAAAATTAGTCGGACATGGTGGCGTGTGCCTGTAATCCCAGCTACTCTGGAGGCTGAGGCAGGAGAATCACTTGAACCTGAGAGGAAGAGGTTGCAGTGAGCTGAGATCGTGCCTCTGCATTCCAGCCTGTGTGACAGAGCAAGACTCTGTCTCAAAGAAAAAAAAAAAAAGATTCTGCTTTGACAAAACGAAGGGCTTTAAGAAGCTACATCTGGAACAGTTCACCGTGTGCTGAACCAGGTAAAAGCCTTACCATTTCTCTAAAGTTTCACACCTTGTTCTCAGTCACCTTGATCCCATTCACATATCACTACTGCCAGTTCCTGATGCTCACATAGTGATGAAACAAACCACATGGTTTCCTCAAAACACCCACACCTCCTCAGCTATTGAGGATGTTGCCACAGTCCCTGACCTGAGCACCTGAGGAACATTCCCCTGATCCCCACATCCATAAGGCTGGCTTCACCCTTAACCCTTATCTAAATGTCACCGTTAAATATTCCAAAGCAGATTTTTCAGGCCCTCTCCCTGACCATACTTCAGTTACTAAACTTTATATATTGTCTTCTGATTAGCTGTCCAAAAAACAAGAAAAAGTCAGTAAGATTCTCTATCCTCCGGCATCAGCTGCGTATCTTGAGAATTTCTGTTCTCTCCATTCTTGAGGTATCACATTACTCCACAAGAGGGTAGAGCCCCTTCTACAGCACCAAAAAAAGATTCCTTTCCACCCCTATCCCACGTGCCAGTCACCAGTGACCCAACAGAACCCTGTAGCTCAACTAGTCTGATGTAGTCATCTCTGCAGTTATCAGATGTTACTGAAAAGGATGGCGCATCACTAGGTGAGTCACATTCATAATCCAGTTGTGGCTCCAGTGACACTATAGTATGTTGCTGACATGATGGACAGAGTTAAACTCCATTGTGATATCCAAGGCAATAGCCAATGAGATTTGAATATGTATCTAAGCCTTGGTAGTGCATACCTGTAGTCCCAGCTACTCCAGAGGCCAAAGCTGGAAGATCACTGGGTCCAGCAGTTCCAGGCTGCAGTGAGCTATGATGGCACCACTGCACTCCAGCCTGGGCAACAGAGTGAGACCCCATCTCTTAAAGAAAAAAAAAAAAGAGTATGTATCTAAAGCTACAAGCAAATGAACATTCAGCTTTCAATTTTTTTTTTTTTTTCATAGAGTCTCACTATGTTGCCCAGGCTAGTCTCAAACTCCTGGGCTCAAGCAATCCTCCGACCTCCCAAAGTGCTGGGATTATAGGCGTGAGCCACTGTACCTAGCCAAATTTCAAATTCTAAAAGAAAAGATACCCTAGACCCCAGTGTGAATTTAAACTTGAGTTTGAAACTGGTTTGTATTGCTTCTCTTATAGAGAAAAGATAAACTATTTCATTTATTATTTTTCTTATCAGAATCATATCTATTTTTAAGAAGGAAAAAAGAAAAATTACTTTGCCAGTGAAAACCAGAATTAATAGTGTTCTTTCAGAGACATGTGTCTGTAAGTTTAAAAAAAAAATTACAAAGGGAAATTAACAGCTTCATTATTACAAAATACTTAATACTAGCCTAAACTCTTCTTTTCAGCTCCAATATTTATCAGCTTTCAAAATATAAACATTAGAACTGAGGGGGAAATCTGGACAACATAGAAGATACACCAAAAAAAAGATAAATCAAAAGAAAAGGCAAGGAATGTCGTCAAATCAGTCCCTCTGATTGTCTCATATAGTACCCATAGAACAGTGAAATCCAGCCAGCTATTTAGGATTCAGTGGTGTTAGGTGCTTTGCAAATAGTCTAGTAATCTATCTGAGAAAATTAGAGGGAAATACATAAATATCTGTGTTCCATCTTAATTGCAATTAAACAAATCATTGATATCAAATTATTGTACTGTTTAAAACTATATTAATCAGGGCTGGGCGCGGTGGCTCACGCCTGTAATCCCAGCACTTTGGGAGGCCGAGGTAGGCGGATCACCAGGTCAGGAGATCGAGACCATCCTTGCTAACACGGTGAAACCCCATCTCTACTAAAAACACAAAAAATTAGCCGGGTATGGTGGCAGGTGCCTGTAGTCCCAGCTACTCGGGAGGCTGAGGCAGGAGAATGGCATGAACCCAGGAGGTGGAGGTTGCAGTGAGGTGAGATTGTGCCCCTGTACTCTAGCCTGGGCGGCAGAATAAAAATCCATTCACAAAAAAAAAAAAAAAAAAAAAAAACCTTCATTAACCTTGGATTTGAAAATTTATAAGCAGTGCATTTTGGAAATTTAGAGAAACATCATGACACACTAAATTCCAATTTGTGCCAAGTTGTAATCACATTTAAAACTGAAGAGAAAGACCAGTATAAACACTGCAATAATTACATAAATTACATTAGCAGCTCCTCAAACACAGGTTAAGTAACATAGCCCTGTGGATCGAACTTCAGATAGAACATCATTACAGGCTGTGCTGCTGACGAGGCCATTGTTTATCTATGGCTTGTGCATTAGCTCTTGTTAAGCTTTGATATTTTCATCAATAAAATGAAGATGTCTGTGAATACATAGTTTAGATGGACAGAAAGGATAAATACAACTTTAGGAATATAATTGCTGGTGGGAAAGGGTGAAAAAAAGGCCTGGGAGCTATGGAGACATCATCTTTATCTATAATATTTCATTTCTTCTATATGAAAAAGATGAAGCAAGTAACAAAACATTTAACATTTATTAATCCTAGGTGGTATGTACATGTACCTGAATTAGAGACTTCTCTGAACTTTTTTAGTAGTTGAAAACACAACTTTATTGAAGTATATTTTATATAAAATGCACCCATTTTTTTAAGTGTACAGTTCAAATGAGGTTTGACAAATGTATACTCCCATGGAAGCATAACCTCAGTCAAAATATACAACATTTCCAACACCCCCCACAATCCCCCCATTGCCTATTTGGAGTCAGCAGTTCCTCTCCCAAGCCTGGCTCCAAGCAACCACTGGTATTCTTTCTGCCACCATAGAATGCTTTTGCCTCTTCTAGAATTTCCCATTAATGGAATCATGCGATACGTACTCTTGTTCTGTTGACTTTCTCTCAGCATGGGGTTTTCGAGTTTCATTCATGCTATTGCATTCATCATAGTTCATCACTTTCTGTTGCTAGGTAGTATTCCATTTGTTTATTCATTCACTTATTGATGAATGTTTGGGTAATTTCTTTCTTTTTTTTTTTTTTTTGAGACGGAGTCTTGCTCTGTCGCCCAGGCTGGAGTGCAGTGGCGTGATCTCGGCTCACTGCAAGCTCTGCCTCCCAGGTTCAAGGAATTCTCCTTCCTCAGTCTCCCGAGTAGCTGGGACTACAGGCACCCGCCACCTCGCCCGGCTAATTTTTTGTATTTTTAGTAGAGACGGGGTTTCACCGTGTTAGCCAGGATGGTCTCGATCTCCTGACCTCGTGATCCGCCCGCCTCGGTCTCTCAAAGTGCTGGGATTACAGGTGTGAGCCACCGTGCCCAGCCTGTTTGGGTAATTTCTTGTTTTTGTTGTTGTTGTTGTTTTGTGAGACAGGGTCTCACTCTGTCACCCAGGATGGAGTGCAGTGATGCAATCGTAGCTCACTGCAGCCTTGATCTCCTGGGCACAAACAATCCTCCTATATCAGCCTCCCAAGTAGCAGGGACTATAGGCATGTGCCACCATGCCTCGCTAATTTTATTATTTTTTATAAAGACAGGATCTTGCTCAATTGCCCAGGCTGGCCTCAAACTCCTGGCCTCAAGGGATCCTCCCATGTTGGCCTCCCAAAGTGCTGGGATTACAAATGTGAGCCACTGTGTCCAACGTCTAGTCCCTGAGTATTATAAATAAAGCTATTGTGAACATTTATGTACAAGTCTTTAAGAGGACATGTGTTTTCCTGTACTTTCGATAAGTAGGGGTGAATTAGCAAAATCATATAAATTTATGTTTCACTTTATGAAACTGCCAAATTGGTTTTTGGTTTTTTTTTTTGCCAAATTTTTTTTTTTTTTTTTGAGACAGAGTTTCACTTTTTCACCCAAGCTGGCGTGCAGTGGTGCAATCTCTACTCACTGCGACCTCCGCTTCCTGAGTTCAAGCAATTCTCATACCTCAGCCTCCCAAGTAGCTGGAATCACAGGTGTGTGCCACCACACCCTGCTAACTTTTGTATTTTTAGTAGAGACAGGGTTTCACCATTTTGACCATGCTGGTCTCGAACCTCTGACCTAAGTGATCTGCCTGCCTCGGCCTCCCAAAGTGCTTGGATTACAAATGTGAGCCACCATGCCTGGCCATCAGTGTTCTTTACGTATCTTTAGATACAAGTGTTTTGCCAAAGTAAAAGGCAAGCAAAAAATTCTTTTAAGAATGCCAGGATTACATAATATTTCAAAGTTATAAAAGGTTGTTTCCATTTAATCTCTCCTTCGCTGTGAGAATGAAAATAGAAACACAAAGTTTTCATTACCTTAAAAATATAGAGTAATAAAGATGTGTGTTAGAAGCTACAACTACGGAAAAGCAGGAAATACAGGTGAAATCAATAAAGAAAAATGTCATTTCTTAAGTAATTTAGAAGCACCTAGTAATTAAAAATGTCATCTTTTTATTAAGAAAAAAATTCAAGACAGCATCTGTTCTAGTCAGTGACTGCTTAAGCGCTCACCCACACATACAGAACTGTAAGCCAAAAAAAGAGCATTTTATTTGTTGTGCTAAAATTTTAAATCCGTAATATAAAGAGGTTTATTAACCTTGCGATATCTCAATGATGTATAGCTAAACTCAGAACTCAGGACCAGGTTTAGTCAGGATAGTTTGATATAAATACTTTCATCAAGTTACACGGGATGAATTCCTGAGCCCTTGAGGTCGCAATCTGGTGAACTGACAATTTGCAGAAATAAGTTGCAAGGACTGGCAGGCATTTACTGCGGAGGAAGAAGAACTGATCTGGAATTGAATTCCAATGATTATGACTAAATAATCACTGAGGTAGCTTTGTTTCTCAATTTTTTTTCTTTTTTCTTTTTTTTTTACTTTTCTGTTGGTTTAGATTAGAAGCAAAAGCAGACTGGGTAGGAAGAGCAGGCTGTAGCAAAAAATAAAATTCTTAACAAAAAATCCAACTATCGAAAGTCTTACTCCTTCCCCTCAAACTTTCTCTAATAATTTCATATGCCTTGGATGTCGTCAGCCAAGTCTAGCCACACCTGAGGTATTGCGGGCAGGCCCAAGACAAGCATAAAACAAAAGAGGATGGGGAGAAAGAGGAAAACAGAAAAAGTGTGAGAGAGCTCAAAGAAATACTGCTAGAGATGCAACATAAGTGCTGTCAGTTGCGCATCTAGGAAAGCAAGCCAAATACTTTTAAAAGAGAATTGGGGCCAGGCACGGTGGCTCACTTCGGGAGGCAGAGGTGGACGGATCACTTAAGGTTAGGAGTTTGAGACCAGCCAACATGTCAAAACCCTGTCTCTAATAAAAATGCAAAATTTAGCCAAGCATGGTGGCGCGCACCTATAATCCCAGCTACTCTATGACTGAGGCACAAGAATTGCTTGAAACCAGGAGGCGGAGGCTGCAGTGAGTCGAATTCCCACCACTGTACTCCAGCCTGGGCAACAGAACCAGACTCTGTCTCAGAAAAAATGAAAGAAAAGAAAAGATAATTGCCAGGCATGGTCAATTCCAGCACTTTGGAAGGCCAAGGCAGGAGGATCACTTGAGCCCAGGAGTTCAAGACCAGCCTGGGCAGCATAGTGAGACTCCATCTCTACAAAAACTAAAATAAAAAGCCAGGCATGGTGGCTGGCACACACCTGTAGTCCCAGCTACTCAGGAGGCTGAGATGGGAGGATCACTTGAGCCCAGGAGATCGAGACTGCATTGAGCTATGATCATGCCACTGCACTCCAGCCTGGGTGACAGAGGGTGACTCTGTCTCTTAAGAAGAAAAAAATGGGCCGGGCGCGGTGGCTCAAGCCTGTAATCCCAGCACTTTGGGAGGCCGAGACGGGCGGATCACGAGGTCAGGAGATCGAGACCATCCTGGTTAATATGGTGAAACCCCGTCTCTACTAAAAAAACCAAAAAAAAATTAGCCGGGCGTGGTGGTGGGCGCCTGTAGTCCCAGCTACTCGGGAGGCTGAGGCAGGAGAATGGCGTGAACCCGGGAGGCAGAGCTTGTAGTGAGCTGAGATCTGGCCACTGCACTCCAGCCTGGGCGACAGAGCGAAACTCCGTCTCAAAAAAAAAAAAAAAAAGAAGAAAAAAATGAGCCAGCCAGGTGCAGTGGCTCACGCCTGTAATCCCAGCACTTTGGGGGGCCAAGGTGGGTGGATCACGAGGTCAGGAGATCGAGACCATCCTGGCTAACACGGTGAAACCCCATCTCTACTAAACATACCAAAAAAAAATTAGCCGGGCATGGTGGTGGGCGCCTGTTGTCCCAGCTACTCGGGAGGCTGAGGCAGGAGCATGGCGTGAACCCGGGAGGCAGAGCTTGCAGTGAACCAAGATCGCGCCACTGCACTCCAGCCTGGGCGACAGAGTGAGACTCCATCTCCAAAAACAAACGAGCCAGGCACAGTGGTTCAGGCATGAAATCCCAACACTTTGGGAAGCCAAGGTGGACAGATCACAAGATCAGGAGTTCAAGACCATCCTGGCCAACATGGTGAAACCCTGTCTCTACTAAACAATACAAAAAATTAGCCAGACGTGGTGGTGCACCTGTAGTCCCAGCTACTCTGGAGGCTGAGGCAGGGGAATCGCTTGAACCCGGGAGGCAGGGGTTGCAGTCAGCCAAGATCACACCATTGCTCTCCAGCCTGGGCAACAGAGCAAGACTCCATCTCAAAAACAAAAACAAAAAACATTGCTCTATCTTCTTCCCAAGCAAATGAAGAAAATAGGTGTGAGATTCTCAAAAGTCAACATCTAGAGAGTTTATTAAGAATGTTAATTCTGGCTGGGCATGGTGGCTGACACCTGTCATCCCAGCACTTTGGGAGGCCGAGGCGGGAGGATCACTTGAGTCCAGGAGTTCAAGACCAGCCTGAGCAACATAGTGAGACCCTTTTAAAAATAACCAGTGTGAGCACACCTGTAGTCCCAGCTACTTGGAAGGCTGAGGTTGGAGGTTTGCTTGAGTCCAGGAGGTTGAGGCTGCAGTGAGCCATGATCAAGCCACCGCACTCCAGTCTGGGCAACAGAGCAAGATCCTGTATTCAAAAAAAAGAAAAAAGAAAAAAAGTCAACTCCCGGATATTATCTGAGAGATTCTGGTAGGCCCCAGAAATCAGATTTTTTTTCCAGTCAGATTCCAAAGATTCTGATTCGTGGGCTCCATGCAGGCCTGGCTTCCTGGGTGGTGACCTACGCAGCTAGTTGCTCAGGGTCGTGTACTCAAAAGGGCCCTGTGGTTGGGTTTTGTTTTTGGTTTTTTGGGTTTTTCTGAGACAGCATTTCGCTCTCCTTGCCCAAGCTGTCATGCAATGGCACGATCTCGCCTCACTGCAACCTCGGCCTCTGAGATTCAAGCGATTCTCCTGCCTCAGCCTCCCAAGTAGCTGGGATTACAAATATGCACCACCACACCCAGCTAATTTTGTATTTTTAGTAGAGATGGAGTTTCACCACGTTGGCCAGGCTGGTCTTGAACTCCTGACCTCAGGTGATCTGCCCGCCTCAGCCTCCCAAAGTGCTGGGATTACAGGCCTGAGCCACCGCACCTGGCCTCTGTTCTTGGTTTGATGCTCTGTTGTTACTGTCTTGAAATTTTTAATAACTTTTGAATAAGAGACCCCTCATTTTCTCTTTGCACTAGGCCCTGCAATTTTGTAGTCCATAGGGACTACAAAACTGCAATGGGAGTTAGACCTTAGTCTTCAATCTTTTACTGTGGAAAACATTCAGACAATTACCTACATACCTATTGGATTTTAAGCCTGATATACAGCATCTGAATTAAATCACTTTATACAATTTCTACTTGGCACTTTGGAATCAGGGGATACTTGAATGAGCTTTTTCCAGAGGGAGAGCCCAGACAGAGAAGTAGCTATTGTTACAGGAAGCAAATTCTTGGGGGCAGTGGCTTCAGGAACTGCCAGTTATTTGTGCAAGGAAGGGATAAAGAAAAAAAGTAGAGACCCCAAAAATAATATATGAAAAAATATCATTCTCAGGCATTTGAGGAGAGGCAAAATTGACCCAACAAAGGTGATCAGATAGCCCTGAAACGCAATTATCTAAAAACTTTGGTCATTAAAAGCTAGAAAAAGTCAAAGGCCTTTGGAATGAATTCTAATCTGATTTACTTTGCCTAACCCTTTCAGCTGGGGAGGTCAGTAGGTGGAGATGGAGATAAAGGAAATGTCTCTTAAACTGTCAGAGTGTTTTGTGGCAGAACTAGGAGAGATAAGCTTTAGGTCAGTTAATAAAAGTTCCCATTTCCTCGCTCGCCCTTTATCATGGTACAGCATCAACAATACACATTCCATGGGGGAAAAACAAACCATGGCAAAGAGCCAGTTCCATCCAAGGCTAAAACATAGAATCGGAATAGATGTCAACTAAATCTAAAAAACAAATGGCTTTTGCCACTGTGCTTCGACTGGAATACATTCCTCTCAGCAGTTGAGTCAGACTACCGAGCCTTCAGAGCCTTCGCTGGCCATAAACTAGAACAGGAAGGGAAGGGCAGCGTCAGCTTTACCTAGAATGACCAGCTGGGTAACATTTATTGTGGCTGTCCATTGTCATGCTCTTTTTTTTTTTTAATCTTTTATTCCTAAGTAACTTTGGCTGTTGTTACTCACTCTTAAGTGGCTTCAGGAAGGTAGAAGTCATCATGGTTTTCACCATCATTACCATCAGTGCCACACCCATGTGATTATTGTAATAACAATAGCTGATGTATGTATAGAACATTTACTATGTGCTGAGCATTTTCTGAGTCAGTTATATACATTAACTCATGTAATCCTCACCACAACCCCATGACATAATACTGTTGTTATCCCCATTTTACACATAAGGAAACTGAGGCACAGAGGGGTTAAATGACTTCTTTAAGGTCACACAGCTATTACATAGCAGAGCCAGGATTCAAATACAGGGAGTGTGACTCTAATGCCCAAGCACGTAATCACTAGTCTATGTAACAAAGGCCACTATTCTGGGAGCTGAATGAAGCAAGGCAAACAGTTGCTCCGAATCTTTTTTGGGTTATAGACTCCTTTGGGCATCTATATCCTCAGAAAAATAACTGTATACACCAAATATTGACAGATTCACAGAGGACTGCCCCCGCTCCTCCAAGACCATACATTTACATTTATGACTTTATTCCTAGTTGAGAATGCCTACTACAGCCACTAGTTGCTTAAAATTGTAAAACAACTACCAAAGACAAAAAGATTTTTAAGTCCAATGATGAGGCCGGGCAACGTGGCTCATGCCTGTAATCCCAGCACTTTGGGAAGACGAGGTGGGAAGATTGTCTGAGCCTAGGAGTTCAGTACCAGCCTGGGCAAATAGTAAGGCTCTTGTCTCTACAAAAAAAAAAAAAAAAATTAACTAGCCAGGCATAGTGGTGCATACCTGTAGTCCCGCCTGCTCAGGAGGCTGAGGTGGGAGGATTGCTTGAGCCCAGGAGTTCCAGGCTTCAGTCAGCTATGGTTGCACCGCTGCACTCCATTCTGTCTGGGAAACAGAGGAAGACCCTGTCTCTAAAACAAAATTTGAAAATTTAAATCTAATAACTCTGTGAAGTGTGGACTCAGGGCACTAATAACCCTATAAGCCTTACATAGCACCATGTCATCAAAATCCAAGAACTGACCTTTTTTTTTTTTTTTTTTTGAGACGGAGTCTCACTCTGTCGCCCAGGCTGGAGTGCAGTGGCACAATTCCAGCTCACTGCAACCTCCACCTCCCCCATTCAAGCGATTTTCCTGCCTCAGCCTCCCGAGTAGCTGGGATTACAGGTGTGCACCACCATGCCCAGCTAATTGTGCATTTTTAGTAGAGACGGGGCTTCACCATGTTAGCCAGGCTAATTTCGAACACCTCGGCCTCCCAAAGTGTTGGGATTACAGGCGTGAGCCACCACGCCTGGCCAGAACTGACTATTTTTAAAAAACAAACTTTAAAGATGTTTATAAACTGCCAAATTATTTCAAAATTGAAGAATAAACCACTATAACTTCCAGCATATAACACAGTGCCTGGCCCACACTGAGTGCTCAATAATTGTTAATAGAAGGAAGGAAAGGGGAAAAAGGGAGCCAAGTGTATCTGAATGCTTTTTAGTAGTATGCTCTATGTAATTTCAAAATATCATTCAAGTTTTAAATATATATGTTAATTATATATAACATATATAATAACTCCATTTCTTCACAACCATGTTTTGATCCCCCATCCTCAGAATCAAATAATTCAAGTTCTTCTCCAAATAACTTCTTAGCTTCATAGTCCTATTGCTTTTCATTCAGCAATTAAATGCGAAAAGTGGCATCTCTAGAAAGCCGCTGTTCATTTACATTTAGCTAATTGACAAGTTATGATACAATCCACAACAATTTGGGAAAGGGGATTCACACACAGGATGTACATGAAAGCGACCTTAGAACATACTAGAGCAATGGGAAAACAAATGCAAACCAAGTCATCTGGGTTGTCACCACGCTAACTGGATATATAACCCAGGCCGGGTGCGGTGGCTCGTGCCTGTAATCCCAGCACTTTGGGAGGCTGAGGCAGGCATATCACAAGGTGAGGAGTTTGAGACCAGCCTGACCAACATGGTGAAACCCGATCTCTACTAAAAATACAGAAATTAGCTGGACATGGTGGTGCACAACTGTAATCCCAGCTACTCAGGAGGCTGAGGCAGGAGAATTGTTTCAATTCGGGAGGCAGAGGTTGCGGTGAGCCAAGATGGCGCCACTGCACTGCAGACTGGGCAACAGAGCCAGACTGTCCAAAAAAAAAAAAAAAAAAAAAAGGGCTATGTAACCCAATAGAAATAGGTGATTAAGTTGTCCTGCTACGAAATTTGAAGATGGAAAGTCCAGAACAATGATTTTAGAGGATATTATTAACAGTAGAAGCAAATAACAAGAGGCCACTTAAAACTCTTTGGGCTGATGCTAAAAACAGTTGTTTATACTCTGTAGAGCTACAGATCTATCTGTTTTACTCGACTTTCTCTAGTTTAATGCTGTTTTTCAAATTGCTTGGACGCATGCTTTCACGTCTGGGTTCAGATCAAAGGAGGACTCTGGCTGGCTCAATAGGCCAATTAGCTGACATTTTATAAACAGCATGTGACTTCATTAGAGGACATCACCAAGTCTCTAAGAGTTCATAATGCTATTCTTCTGGGAAGTGACTTACTCTAAGGAATGCTGTCATATGTCTGTATTGGCATCTCCTCTTGGCCCCAGTCTGGTTAATAACTACAATTATGCTTTGGTCATTTCAACAGGTCTGAGCTTTGTCAGACTTTATCCCTATTATGTGCCTTCATGCCTCCCTGGACTACTGCGATAGGTTCCTAATTGGTCTCCCTGTCGTCAATCTCAACACTCTCTAATCCACTCCATCTACTGCTGCCAAGACCAACTTTCAAAATGAGTTAAGTTAAAAAACTTTCAAAAGCTCTCAAAGTCCGAATTCCTTTAAACTGAAATCCAAGGCCCTCCACAATCTGGCCCTAACTTACTATTTCAGAAATTCATTCACATTGTTACATGTACCAGGTACCAAGGTCCTGCCAAACCAACTATTTACCATTCCCAGAATACATCCTTCACTTTCTGCCTCACTATCATTCCTTGGAAATCCTTTGCTTCCTACCAGCCTATTAAGAAGTCCTTCCTCACACAGCAACTAAAATGGGCTCTTTCTTTCTTTTTTTTTTTTTTTTTTTTCTTGAGACAGTCTCGCTCTGTTGCCCAGGCTGGAGTGCAGTGGCACAACTGAAATGGGCTCTCTCTCTGCAACTTTACCCATCCTATTAAATGTTAATGAATAATTTTTATGGTATGTGTATTTTACCATAATAAAAAATGGCTTAATGAAAACATAGAGTTAATTAATAGATTTCAAGTTTAACAAGTCGGCAGACCAGATAACCTGAAAAATTATCCTGCTACAAACACCTACAACTGCTGAGTAAACTCAATAAGCCTTCTTTTAAATACAAAACCAGGGCCGGGCGTGGTGGCATTACACGTGTGGTGGTAATCCCAGCACTTTGGGAGGCTGAGGCGGGCAGATTACGAGGTCAGGAGTTTAAAACTAGCCTGGCTAACGTGGTGAAACTCCGTCTCTACTAAAAATACAAAAATTAGCCAAGTGTGATGGCAGGCACCTGTAATCCCAGCTACTCGGGAGGCTGAGGTAGGAGAAATGCTTGAACCCGGGAGGTGGAGGTTGCAGTGAGCCGAGATCGCACCACTGCACTCCAGCCTGGGAGACAGAGTGAGACTCCATCTCGGGGGAAAAAAAGAAAGAAAGAAAAAAAAGGCAGGTTGGGTGCAGTAGTTCCTGCCTATAGTCCCAGCACTTTGGGAGCCCAAAGCAGGAGGATCACTTGAAGCCAGGAGTTCGAGACCAACCTAGACAATATAGCAAGACCCCTGTAGGCTTAGCTCCTTGGGAGACTGAGGTGGGAAGATCTCTCAAAGCCAGTAGTTTGAGGTTGCAGTGAGCTGTGGATATGCCACTACACTCCAGCCTGGGTGACAGAATGAGATTCTGTCTCTAAAAACTAAAATAAATACAGGCCAGGCGCGGTGGCTCAAGCCTGTAATCCCAGCACTTTGGGAGGCCGAGACGGGCGGATCACGAGGTCAGGAGATCGAGACCATCCTGGCTAACACGGTGAAACCCCGTCTCTACTAAAAATACAAAAAACTAGCCGGGCGTGGTGGCGGGCGCCTGTAGTCCCAGCTACTCGGGAGGCTGAGGCAGGAGAATGGCGTGAACCCGGGAGGCGGAGCTTGCAGTGAACTGAGATCCGGCCACTGCACTCCAGCCTGGGAGACACATTGAGACTCCGTCTCAAAAAAAAAAAAAAAAGAAATCATGACATGTGCTAAACCAATAAATAAGAAGAAATTTACACCAAGACATACTATGGTGAAATTTCAGGCACCACAGACAAAAATATTAGAAGCTACCAGAGACAGAAGACAAAAGAACTACAATTAAATGCAACAGTAAAGGCCCAAAGATAATGGAATAGTATTTTCAAAGCATTGAGAAAAAACCAAAAACATTGTCAATCTAGAATTCTGTATTCATATAAGTTCTCATTCAAGAGTGCAAACAAAATAAAGACGTTTTCAATAAAATAAAGACATTTTCAATAAAACAAAGACCAGAAGAGTTTAACATTCAATTCCTCTCTGAAAACAGAAAACAAAACAAAACTAAACTAAACTGTATACTTGCGGAAGAAGAAAACTGAACCCAGAAGGAAAGAACAATGGTAAGAATTCTCACCTACTTTGGGTGGAAATGTAAATTTGTATACCCACTTTGGAGCACGGTTTGGATTACCAAGTATGGTTGAACATGTGCATATCCTATCCCAGAATTCCACTGCTAGGTATAGAACCTCCCGTATGAGGGACATAAAGAAATATGTAACAACATCATGATTCATTATAGCAAAAGCCTGGAAATAACCCAAATAAATAAATAAGGTGCTATTTATCTTATTTTATTTTTACTTTTATTTTTTGAGACGGAGTCTCGCTGTGTGGCTCAGGCTGGTGGAGTGTGGTGGTGTGACGTCAGCTCACTGTAACCTCCACTTCCCGGGTTCAAGTGATTCTCCTGCCTCAGCCTCCCAAGTAGCTGGGACTACAGGCGCGAGCCACCACACCTAGCTAGTTTTTTGTATTTTAAGTAGAGACAGGGTTTCACGTGTTAGCCAGGATGGTCTCAATCTCCTGACCCCGTAATCCGTCCACCTCGGCCTCCCAAAGTGCTGGGACTACAGGTGCTTGCCACTACGCCCAGCTAATTTTTGTATTTTTAGTAGAGACATGGTTTTGACAAGTTGGCCAGGCTGGTCTTGAACTCCTGACCTCAGGTGATCCGCTCACCTCAGCCTTCCAAAGTGCTACGTGAGCCACTGAGACCGGCCTATTTATTATTTATTTATTTATTTATTTATTTATTTTTGAGACAGTCTAGCTCTGTCACCCAAGCTAGAGGGCAGTGGCGCGATCTCGGCTCATTGCAACCTCCGCCTCCTGGGTTCAAGAGATTCTTCTGCCTCAGCCTCCCAAGTAGCTGGAATTACAGATGCGTGCCACCACACCTGGCTGATTTTTGTATTTTTATTTTATTATTGTTATTATTATTATTTTTGAGACGGAGTCTTGCTCTGTTGCTGTGTCGCCAGGCTGGAGTGCCGTGGCACGGTGGTGCGATCTCCGCTCACTGCAACCTCTGACTCCCTGGTTCAAGCGATTCTCCTGCCTCAGCTTCCCGAATAGCTGGGATTATGGGCACACACCACCACGCCCAGCTAATTTTTGTATTTTTAGTAGAGACAGATTTTCACCACGTTGGCCAGGCTGGTCTTGAACTCCTGACCTCAGGTGATCCACCCGCCTTGGCCTCCCAAATTGCTGGGATTACAGGCATGAGGCACTGTGCCAGGCAGATGCTATATATTTGTATCATAGAATACTAAGCAGTGAAAATTAATGGCTAAACAACAGCTACATGTATTCACATGAATGAATCTCAAAACACTATTTTTTTGAAATAAGCAAGTCACAGAAGAATACATACAATATGGTTTCACTTACACAAAAATTTTAAAAGTCGGCACAACTAACCAATGTATCATTTAGGGATACATACACAGTCGGGTTTTGTTTTCTTTCTTTGTGTTTTTTCTTCTTTTTTGAGACAGAGTTTCTGTCTTGTTGCCCAGCCTGGATCTCACCCACTGTGTGATCTCAGCTCACGGCAGCCTCTGCCTCCGGGTTCAAGCGATTCTCCTGCCTCAGCCTCCCAAGTAGCTGGGATTACACGCATGCACCACCACGCCTGGCTAACTTTGTATTTTTAGTAGAGGTGGGGTTTTAGCATGTTGGTCAGGCTGCTCTTGAAATCCTGACCTCAGGTGATCCACCTGCCTCCGCTTGGCCACTGTTGGTTTCTTTTTTTAAAGCAAAGAAATGATGGAGGGAGGCCAGGCGCCGTGGCTCACGCCTGTAATCCCAGCACTTTGGGAGGCCAAGGCAGGTGGATCACCTGAGGTCAGGAGTTCAAGACCAGCCTGGCCAAATGGCAAAACCCCGATTGTACTAAAAATACAAAAATTAGCCGGATGGCCGGGCGCGGTGGCTCAAGCCTGTAATCCAGCACTTTGGGAGGCCGAGACGGGCGGATCACGAGGT
>NW_012108585.1:1947534-1947845 GCF_000951045.1 Mandrillus leucophaeus | reverse complement strand
GGAAAAAAAAAAAAAAAAATAGAGATTTGGAAGCAAGGAGGATAATAGGTCTACTGTAACACTCATAGGTGATCCAGAAGGAGAAAAGGGAGAGAATGGAGGACCGTAAATATTCGAGAGATCATCACTGATAATTTCCCAGAATTAAAAAAAATTCCTAGAATTGATGAAAGATATGAATCCTCAGACTCAGAAATCATGACATGTGGCCGGGCACGGTGGCTCAAGCCTGTAATCCCAGCACTTTGGGAGGCCGAGGCGGGTGGATCACGAGGTCAGGAGATCCAGACCATCCTGGCTAACATGGTGAA
>NW_012108585.1:1938377-1943304 GCF_000951045.1 Mandrillus leucophaeus | reverse complement strand
GCAGATATAGACCAAATAATCCTAAAACTCACATGGAAAAGCAAGACCCAGAATAGCCAAAACAATCTTGAAAAAGAAGATCAAAGTTAGAGGGCTCACACTTCCCAATTTCCAAACTTACTTTAAAGCTACACCAGTGAAGACAGTGTGGTAGTGACATAAAAATCAACATGTATTTCAATGCAATAGAATGGAGAGTCCAGATATAAGCTAATACATCCATGCTCAATCTCTGACAAGAGTGCCAAGACCCTTCAGTGGGGAAAGGTCAATCTTTTCAACAAATGGTGCTTGGACAACAGATACCCATATGCAAAATAGTGAATTTAGACCCCCTAAATTCACACCTTCACACCATATACAAAAATAAACTCAAATGATCAAAGACCTAAATGTAAGAGCAAAAACTATAAAAATTCTTAGAAGAAATTATAGGGGTGAATCTTTGTGATATTGGAATAGGCCATCATTTCTTAGGTATGACACCTAAAACACAAGCAACCAAGGATAATTAGACAAATTAGGTTTCACCAAAACTATAGGCTTTTATGTATCAAGAAAGTGAAAAAACCCACAAAATGGGAGAAAGTATTTACAAATCATATATTTGATAAGGGTTTTATATCCAGAATACATAAAGAGTTCCTATACCTCAACAATAAAAAGATAAATAACTCGGCCTGGCGCGGTGGCTCACGCCTGTGATCCCAACACTTTGGGAGGCGGAGGAGGGCAGATCACAAGATCAGGAGTTCAAGACCAGCCTGGCTAACATGGTGAAACCCCGTCTTTACAAAAATAAAAAAATTAGCCGGGCATAGTGGCAGGCACCTATTGTCTCAGCTACTTGGGAGACTGAGGCAGGAGAATCACTTGAACCCAGGAGGCAGAGGTTGCAGTGAGCTGAGATCATACCACCGCAGTCCAGCCTGGGTAACAGACGGAGACTCTGTCTCCAAAAAAAAAAAAAAAAGATAAATAACTCAATTTAAAAACAGGCAAAAAATTTGAATAGACTTTTCTTCAAAGAAGATCTACAAGAGGGCATGAAAAACGTCCAATATCATTAGTCATTAGGGAAATGAAAGTCAAAATCTCAGTAAGATACCACTTCACAGTCAGGCATGGGTGGCTCACGCCTGTAATCCCAGCACTTTAGGAGGCCCAGGCAGGCGAATCACTTGAGGTCCGGAGTTCAAGACCAACCTGGCCAACATGGTGAAACCCTGTCTCTACTTAAAATACAAAAAATAGCCAGGCATTGGGGCAGGCGACTGTAATCCCAGCTACTCCGGAGGCTGAGGCAGGAGAATCACTTGAACCTGGGAGGTAGAGTCTGCTGTGAGCTGAGATTGTGCCACTGCACTCTAGCCTGGGTGACAGAGTGAGATTCCATCTCAAAAAAAAAAAAGGCAAATTATATGGGATGTAAATTTTATCTTAGTAAAACACAGACTAACAGAAACAACAAAAAAGATTAATGATATCTCACCTGGTCAAAGCAGTAAGGGATCTTAAAAGATTGTCTAGTCCAACTGCATTATTTTAGACAGAAAGAAACCAAGGTGCAGAGGAAGGAAGTGGCTTGTAAAAAGTGACACAACTTGGGCCTAGCATGGTGGCTCACGCCTGTAATCCCAGCACTTTGGGAGGCCAAGGTGGGTAGATCACTTGCGGTCAAGAGATGGAGACTATCCTGGCCAACATGGTGAAACCCCTTCTCTACTAAAAATACAAAAATTAGCTGGGTGTGGTGATGCGCACCTGTAGTCCCAGCTACTCCAGAGGCTCAGGCAGGAGGATCACTTGAATCTAGGAGGCAGAGGTTGCAGTGAGCCAAGATCCCACCACTGCACTCCAGCCTGGTGACAGAGTGAGACTCCATCTCAAAAAAAAAAAAGTGACATACTCATCAGCTGCAGGGTGAGCATTGGGCCCCATGACCTTTTACTATTTTCTATATCCTTTAACGTGTATGAAAAATTTCAAACACATACAAAAATAGAACTAGCTCCCTGTATCTATACTCCAGCTTTAATAGTTATTAGTACACAGCTTTAATAATTATTAAATAAGTATTAGTACACAAATTCAATTTTTTTTCTTTCTAGAATGGGTCTTGCTCTGTCGCCCAGGCTGGAGTGCAGTGCACAATCTTGGCTCACTGCAACCTCCACTCCCAGGGCTGAAGCAATCCTCCCACCTCAGCCTCCCAAGTAGCTGGGATTATAGCCCACACCACCACACCCGGCTAATTTTTGTAGTTTTAGTAGAGACGGGGTTTTGCCATGTTGCCAAGGCTGGTCTCCAACTCCTGGGCTCAAGCAGTCCACCTGCCTCAGCCTCCCAAAGTACTGGGATTACAGGTGTGAACCACTGTACCCGACCACAACTTTAATAATTATTAAGTAATTATTAGTACACAACCAATTTTATTTTATCTCCACTCTCACTCACTTTCTCCCTTCCCAGATTATTCTGAAATGTATCTCAGACATCATAGTATTCAACCACAAATACTGCAATATGTGCATATTTTTCGTATATTTTTACATGTATGATCTATTTCTCATACACATACATAGGCGCGCAAAAGAAAAAAAAAGAATGACCTCTCCAAAAAAAGAAGGATGGAAAGAAACGGTGAGCAAAGAACCTGGTAAAGCTTTAAATAAATCTACACATGCATTCACTGTATAACTGTATATCACGTTGATGATGGATATGTAAACATAGGAAGTATCCCTGCAAAATAGCATGTTAGATAGGGTGGTGATGGATCGAGTCAGAGTACTAAGTTCCTTGTACCAGTCAGGAGGAGGCAAGAGGTGCTTATTAGCATGATGGGCTCTTGTACAGTGTAACAGAAAACATGCACAACAATGTTTGTGGAACAGTCTTTGTAATAGTAAGGAAAACGGAAACAACCTAAATGTACATCAGTATAGGAAGAGATACACAACAGATAGAATGCATGAATGCATGTACATTGTAATACCATGTGCCATTAAAAAGAATAAACTAGGGGCCGGTCGCGGTGGCTCAAGCCTGTAATCCCAGCACTTTGGGAGGCCGAGACGGGCGGATCACGAGGTCAGGAGATCGAGACCATCCTGGCTAACACAGTGAAACCCCGTCTCTACTAAAAAATACAAAAAAAACCTAGCCGGGCGCGGTGGCGGGCACCTGTAGTCCCAGCTACTCGGGAGGCTGAGGCAGGAGAATAGCATAAACCCGGGAGGCGAAGCTTGTAGTGAGCTGAGATCCGGCCACTGCACTCCAGCCTGGGCGACAGAGCGAGACTCCATCTCCAAAAAAAAAAAAAAAAAAAAAAAAGGAATAAACTAGTTCTATGTAGACCTGTGAGTATAGACCTCAAAAACATATGAGCTAAAAGCAAGTTGCAAAACAACATGAACAATAAAATGACATTTACCTGAATTAAAAAGAAAAATGTATCTGCTCTGAGGGTGGAAAGGGAGAGGAAATAACATTCAGCGTGGTGGTAAAAGAATTTGTTTAGCTATATTACAATGTTTTCTTTATATATGGGGAAAAAGATGTATATTGGACAAAAGTATAACAGTTACAAATTCTGGATTGTGAGAATAGGAATGTTTGTCATATTATTTATGTTTTCTATGTTATTATTTGTGCCTAAATTTTTAAATATAAATTTCTTAAAATTATAAAAAAATATTTATGTGCATATATTTGCAATATTTTATATTTAATATGTATTCTAGGAGTCTGTATTTCTATATTAACATATATATTTATTAAAGGACAATTAAGGAGTCTGCAAAGCAATCTAAAATTTTGGCCTGGCTGGGTGTGGTGGCTCACGCCTGTAATCCCAGCACTTTGGGAGACCGAGGTAGGGGGATCACCTGTTTTTCAGGAGTTCCAGACAAGCCTGGCAAACGTGGGGAAACCCCATCTCTACTAAAAATACAAAATTAGCCGGGCGTGGTGGCAGGCACCTGTAATCCCAGCTACTTGGGAGGCTGAGGCAGGAGAGTATCTTGAACCCGGGAAGCGGAGGTTGCAGTGAGCCGAAATCGCGCCGTTGCACTCCAGCCTGGGTGACAAGAGCAAAACTCCGTCTCAAAAATAAATAAATAAATAAAACAAAATAAGTAAAATAAAAAAAATTTTGGCTTAAAGTCACCTATGTTATTAAATGATCTGGCTAAGATGTGTACTTTGTTGGAGCTATGGACCCGCCCTATGCATGGGCACCTGCCACTTTTCCTCTCCATTCTCCCATTTCTAGATTCTAACAATAAATGGATCCACATTTCCAGATGGCATGTCCCCAGGAGTTTAACTCCAGAAGAGAAGTCAGAGTAAGTTAGACAGGAACATTCTAAAGCCAAAGACAATGTGGTGGATGACAGAGACTTTTTTTCTCATATTTATTTACTTGACATTTACTCGTACTAACAGTAGTGTAAATTACTAACAGTACAGTAAATGTCAAGTAAATACAAACATTGTCATAGTAGGAATGGATTCTGTTTAAGATCTGTGGGCCTGTGGACAGGGCTGTAGCCAAATACTAAGTAGACCAAAGGAGCTGGAGAAACAGGTCAGCATCCAGGAGTTATGGAAACTTCGAGTTATGGCAGATGTCAGGCCTGAGGACAAGGGTCAGGTAGTCGGTTCGGCAGTTGAGATACAGCGGTTGGGTTAAGAGTGTGGGTTTCAGGTAAGATTAAAAGTCAGGGTGTGGGGGCTGGGTGTGGTGGGTCACACTTGTAATCCCAGCACTTTGGGAGGCCCAGGCAGGCAGATCACTTGAGGTCGGGAGTTAGAGACCAGCCTGGCCAACATGGTGAAACCCCAACTCTACTAAAATACAAAAATTAGCTGGGCATGGTGGTGCACACCTGTGGTCCCAACTGCTTGGGAGGCTGAGGCAAGA
>NW_012108585.1:1934832-1937562 GCF_000951045.1 Mandrillus leucophaeus | reverse complement strand
ACTTATTAGCATCTATTTGAGGGTGATTAAAAACATAATGTGGGGCCAATTGTGGTGGCTCACGCCTGTAATCCCAGCACTGTGGGAGGCCGACACGGGTGGATGAGGAGGTCAGAAGTTTGAGACCAGCCTGGCCGATATGGTGAAACTCCGTCTCTATTAAAAATACAAAACTAAACCGGGTGTGGTGACATGTGCCTGTAATCCCAGCTACTCAGGAGGCTGAGGCAGGAGAATCGCTCCAACCCGGGAGGCGGAGCTTGCAGTGAGCTGAGATCTGGCCACAGCAGACTCTGTCTCAAAAAAAAAAAAAAAAAAAAAATCCTGACCTCAAGTGATCTGCTCTCCTCGGCCTCCCAAAGTGCTGGGATTATAGGCGTGAGCCACCGACTATGGCCAAGATTCAGGGGTTTAAATGATGTAATCAGAACTTTTTCACTTGCCGTCTGTGACAGTCAGGTGTGCTATAATCATGCTATGTGATGACAAGTAGCCTCAGCCTCTCAATGCTGTATAACAAGTAACCTCAAAATCTCAACGGCCTACAATAACAAGCATTTCTTTCATGCCCACAGGTCCACAGGTTGGCTGTGATTAAATTGATAAGCTGTATTAGCTGGGCTTGGCTGGGTTCAGCTGGACTCTAGACTTCAGGTTGGCTACAGACCCGCTCCACATCTCCATCCTGTGACCAAGGCAGAAGGATGAACTGGGACATGTTCTTTTCATGGCAGGGGGGACAAGGTCCAAAACGGTTGGTAGAAGGTCTTAAAGCCTCAGCTTGGATCTGGTACACTGGTCATTTCCATCCACAATCTGTTGGTCACAGCAAGGCATGCAGCCAAGACTAAAGTAAATGGGCAGGAATTTGAATTCCATTTACTTTTGTGGGAGGCACTGCAAAGTTACGTGGCAAAAGGTGTGGAAATCAAACAAACAAATAAATTTTCAGGGAAGGAGTGCTGAGCTGAGAGTAATGCAGTCCACGGTGCTGTGTCTGAACTTTGCTTGTCAGTGCTTTGTTCCGACTGCGTGCGGGCTCTGTTGGCAAGGGCCAGAGGGCTAGCAGTTGTCCCTTTTTACTTTCTCCAAGCTTAGCAGCCCTCCTGGACAAAGACTATCTTTCCAAGTAACTTTAGTTTAAGAAAAAAAAAAATCTAAGAAGGACTCCGATTGAACTGACAACGGTGTATACTTTCACCCCACCAATCACCACAGCCGATGAGGATAAAGTCCTCTGATTGGCCAGTGAGCCACATTTCCACGCGTGGTCATCTGAGGGCTGGGTGGGAGATGGCGTTAGCTTTGCTAGCCTCACCAGGATCACATTAAACTGTAGAGGGATGCCTAAAGGAACCAAAGCTGGGCGGACATAGGCACTACCGGCTATAAGCCTCGTGAGAAACTAGAGGCCAAGGAAGCTATTTAAAAACCCAACCCAGTGAGGTCAATGTGAGTGAAGCTGGCAGCGAATGCCAGGCCCCAGGCATCTGAGCCACAGCAGTGGGGACTTTGGCTGAAGTTTCTGATCCCTGCTGTGGACCTGGGCAAGGGCCTGGTGGTGATGGGGAGCTTGGTTGGTGATCGTCCGGCCTTAAAAGCTAGAAAAAGCGATGGCGGGAGCAGTGATGTCTGTGAAGCTGTATTGATAAAGTTTTTGTTGTTGTTGTTGCTGCTGTTTTTTGAGACGGAGTCTTGCTGTGTGGTCCAGGCTGGAGCGCAGTGGTCGGATCTCAGCTCACTGCAAGCTCCGCCTCCCGGGTTCCCGCCATTCTCCTGCCTCAGCCTCCCGAGTAGCTGGGACCACAGGCGCCGCCACCACGCCCGGCCAGTTTTTTGTATTTTTAGTAGAGACGGGGTTTCACCGTGTTAGCCAGGATGGTCTCGATCTCCTGACCTCGTGATCCGCCCGTCTCGGCCTCCCAAAGTGCTGGGGTAAAGCCTTCTCAAATGAGCTGTGAGTGAGTGAGGGGGAGAGGGC
Organism: Mandrillus leucophaeus; assembly: GCF_000951045.1. Classification (NCBI taxonomy): domain Eukaryota; kingdom Metazoa; phylum Chordata; class Mammalia; order Primates; family Cercopithecidae; genus Mandrillus; species Mandrillus leucophaeus. The sequence goes on along the minus strand of NW_012108585.1, from coordinate 1,935,581 downwards.
GCCCGAGGAGCCGTGTGGAGCTGCCCGCAGTGGAAGCCAGGCTGGCACTCTGCTAATGAGCGCCCAGGGAGGAGGAGGGGAGGACGCGGGCCGGGAACCTTTGGCCCCCAAGCAAGGCCTCCAAGGAAAACCAAAGGGCCGCGCTCCCCTTTCCTCCTGGTTTATTCTCTTCCCCTCAGGAGCCTGCCCCACTCACCCTCAAATTCTCAGTCTGAGAAAGTAATATGATATTGGCGCTCACCTCTCCACATTCTTCCAGAAAGAGAGTCAAATTAGAGTGTGACAGGAGCACGTGCGCTTCTGGTCTGAGCTTTTGGAGGCCGTGTGACTCTAGAATGAGTGCGCCTGGGTTTTGTGAATGAGCCTAACTAAAATGAGTCTTCTGGTTTTTTCACCAGAAAAAAACAAAATGTGACAAGGGGCTCTTTGGGTTGTGAAAGGGCTGTATCCCAGCAACAGCTCAAGACGTTTCTGACAACTTATTAGCATCTATTTGAGGGTGATTAAAAACATAATGTGGGGCCAATTGTGGTGGCTCACGCCTGTAATCCCAGCACTGTGGGAGGCCGACACGGGTGGATGAGGAGGTCAGAAGTTTGAGACCAGCCTGGCCGATATGGTGAAACTCCGTCTCTATTAAAAATACAAAACTAAGGCCGGACGCGGTGGCTCAAGCCTGTAATCCCAGCACTTTGGGAGGCCGAGACGGGCGGATCACGAGGTCAGGAGATCGAGACCATCCTGGCTAA
>NW_012108585.1:1926545-1928717 GCF_000951045.1 Mandrillus leucophaeus | reverse complement strand
GATAATTTTGTAGAGGCGGGCTTACTGGATCAAAAGATATGTGCGTTTGATAGATTGGTTCAAAGAAAGGGTACCAATTTTTACTCCCACCAATAATGCACGGAACACCTATTTCTCCACATCTTCTTTCACATAGAAGTTTATCAAAATTTTTAATTTTTACTCATCTAATACATAAAAAAAGCCTCTTACACTTTGAATTTATGTATTGGAAACCATGTATTGGTAACTATTAGAAATATAATAGAATTATTTATTTTATTATAAGTGAGGGTGAGCACCTTTTCATGTGTTTGAAAGCCAGGCAGGCTGGGCACGGTGGCTCACGCCTGTAATCGCAGCACTTTGGGAGGCCGAGGTGGGCAGATCATCTGAGGTCGGGAGTTCAAGACCAGTGTGACCAACATGGAGACACCCCGTCTCTACTAAAAAATACAAAATTAGCCGGGCGTGGTGGCACATGTCTGTAATCGTAGCTACTTGGGAGGCTGAGGCAGGAGAATCACTTGAACCTGGGAGGTGGAGGTTGCAGTGAGCTGAGTTCGTGCCATTGCACTCCAGCTTGGGCAACAAGAGCAAAAACTCTGTCTCAAAAAGAAAAAAAAAGAAAGCCAGGCATATTTCCTCTTCTATGGTTTTTTAAGGTCTTTTGCCCATTTTTCTTTGGGGCTGATTATCTTATGCACTCTAAAGTGTAGTTTGCATGTGAAGAAAATTAACTGTCATATGTGTTGCAAATATTTTCCCAGTTAATTGCTTATATTTTGGTTCATCTTAGCTATTTTTGTCACATGGAAATTTTTAATTTTTATGCAGTCAATTTTATCAATACTAATGTTTTTAAGTGGTGATACATTTACTGTTTTCTTTTAATTTTCTTCATGTCTCCCTTACTTCCCATTTCTAACTCAAATCATACCTCAGATTCCTGGGTCTAGGGTGATATCAACAGCTGGAAGCCAGCCGAGTTAATCCAGGTGAACCCTGGAGGTTCAACATAACCCTAAAGGCTCCAGGGCCCTTGACTCAGCTTTGCCCTGCTGTATATTTATAGGGTATCCTAAATCTGTCCCAAGCTGACACTTCCCAGAGTTCTTTCAATCTGAGGAAACTTCTGGTTCCAAGTTGGTCTCCTTAAAGACCTTTGCCCCAGGCAGGTCTTCACCCTTGGAGGCACCACAGCAGGGCTGGCACAGGGAAGCTGGGACTTTAGTGACCTACTGCTGCTGTTTCATTTGTTTCACTCCCCGTGGAGCCCGGGTTTCTTACTGGCAGAGAAGGGAAAGGGAGAAAACAAGAATGGACTCATGCTGCCGGCCTGGACTTGGAGATTATCAGTGTGAACTCGTGCTTTCCAATACATAAAGATGGAGAGAGAGATACAGGTGTAAAAGTGTGTGTTATATTTTGAATCTACCTTTGTGTGTTCTTCATTTTTATTATTTTATTTTATTCATTTATTTTTGAAACAGGGTCTTGCTCTGTTACCCAGACTGGAGTACGGTGGTGAGATCATAGCTTACAGCAGCCTTGACCTCCCGGGCTCAAGTGGTCCTCCCACCTCAGCCTCCTGAGTAGCTGAGACCACAGGTGCGTACCACCACGCCCAGCTAATTTTTCTATGTTTTGTAGAGACAGGTTTATACCATGTTGCCCAGGTTGGTCTCAGATTCCTGGGCTCAAGTGATCCTCCTGTCCCAGCCTCCCAAAGTGCTGGGATTACAGGCAAGAACCACTGCGCCCGGCCTTGTGTGTCTTTAAATTTGTTGTTGTTGTTGTTTGTTTGTTTGTTTTTTGAGACAGAGTCTCGCTCTGTCACCCAAGCTGGAGTGCAATGCATGGTCTCGACTCACTGCAAACTCCACCTCCCGGGTCAAGCGATTCTCCTGCCTCAGCCTCCCAAGTAGCTGGGATTACAGGCACCCGCCACCACGCCTGACTAATTTTGTATTTTTAGTAGAGACGGGGTTTCACCATGTTGGTCAGGCTGGTCTCAAACTGCTGACCACCCACCTCGGCCTCCCAAAGTGCTGGGATTACAGGCGTGAACCACCGCACCCTGCCTTTAAATGTCTTACAGCCACATCCCTGTCATCGTTTTCATTTAATTACTCTCCTCTAGTTTGTAAGGGCAGGGCCATAGTGGGCCAGTCCCAAGGCTATGGTGGGCCA
>NW_012108585.1:1921736-1923075 GCF_000951045.1 Mandrillus leucophaeus | reverse complement strand
TCTCTGTCTCTCTGTCTCTCTCTCCCTGTTTTCATCGCTGTGTGTCTCTGTCTCTGTGTGTGTGTGTGTGTCTCCATCTCTGTCTCTGTCTCTCTCTCCTCCCCCGCTCAGCATCAGTATTTACCCACTGGCCTCAGGCAAAGGCTTCAGAGAAGGGAAAGAAGCTTTTCTTACCCCTTCTCTTCCTCTCAGGCACAGGAGGCATGCCTTTTGTTTGCTTGCTTTTATAATCATTCTTTGTGAGTAGTACATTCAAATGGCAAAACGTATAAAACAGTAAGAATGTGCAATGAAAAACCAGTCTCCCCACCCACTTCCTTGTTGCCCTTTGCCACACCAGCCACTGTGACCTTCACTATCTTTCTAGGGACATTTACACATAAACAAGCTCAGGGCGCCTCTTTTTACACAAAAGATCCCATCTTATGCCCACCCACCTGTATCATGCTTTTTGAAAAAAATACAGAAAAATAAGAGTATAATAAATGAAGTCTCCGCCAACCAGAGTTGATAAAAAAAAAATTTTGTTTTGCTTTTTTTTTTTTCTTTTTTTACATAAAAAATAAGTAAAATGCAACAAATGAAGTCTGAAATATTCTGTGGCTTTTGTGGCCAGTCCTGTGTCCTTCCTCCCATTTTTAGAGGGGAGCACTATCAGAAATTATTTACACCCTTTCTGTAATTTTTTATGTATCATATACTTACATATATACATTTGTGAACAATATATAGCATGATTTTGCATAATAATCATGTTTAATATCCCTTCCCCCTACTGACAGGCATTTAGGTTCTTTTAGACTTTGCTCCTCAAATAATGTTGCAGGAAATTTCTTGTGCAGACATCTTTGTGCACATGTGTGAGTGTATCTGTAGGATAATTTTGTAGAGGGGGGCTTACTGGATCAAAAGATATGTGCGTTTGATAGATTGGTTCAAAGAAAGGGTACCAATTTTTACTCCCACCAATAATGCACGAAACACCTATTTCTCCACATCTTCTTTCACATAGAAGTTTATCAAAATTTTTAATTTTTACTCATCTAATACATAAAAAAAGCCTCTTACACTTTGAATTTATGTATTGGAAACCATGTATTGGTAACTATTAGAAATATAATAGAATTATTTATTTTATTATAAGTGAGGGTGAGCACCTTTTCATGTGTTTGAAAGCCAGGCAGGCTGGGCACGGTGGCTCACGCCTGTAATCGCAGCACTTTGGGAGGCCGAGGTGGGCAGATCATCTGAGGTCGGGAGTTCAAGACCAGTGTGACCAACATGGAGACACCCCGTCTCTACTAAAAAATACAAAATTAGCCGGGCGTGGTGGCACATG
>NW_012108585.1:1917574-1919641 GCF_000951045.1 Mandrillus leucophaeus | reverse complement strand
CAGCCACATCCCTGTCATCGTTTTCATTTAATTACTCTCCTCTAGTTTGTAAGGGCAGGGCCATAGTGGGCCAGTCCCAAGGCTATGGTGGGCCACAGCATTCTTTCCCCTTCTCTCTACCGGAACACAAAGGTCTGCATAGAACACCATCATTCAGGCATTGGGGATTAAAAATTAAGACCGAGGAAAAAGCAAAATAAAACCAGATCATGCCGGCGCGGTGGCTCACGCCTGTAATTCCAGCACTTTGGAAGGCCGAGACGGGCAGATCACAAGGTCAGGAGATCGAGACCATCCTGACTAACAAAGTGAAACCCCGCCTCTACTAAAAATACAAAAAATTAGCCGGGTGTGGTGGCGGGAGTCCTAGCTACTGGGGAGACTGAGGCAGGAGAATGGCGTGAACCCAGGAGGCGGAGCTTGCAGTGAGCTCCACTGCACTCCAGCCTGGGCGACAGGGCAAGACTCCGTCTCAGAACAAACAAACAAACAAACAAACAAAAAAAACCACCAAGATCATTATTTGTCGTTGAGGACTGGGTGGGCATTCCCTCATTCTTCTTGCCTTCCATGGTCCATCTCAGCAGCTTGACATTCTGCACCTTCTATTAGCTCGTGGCCTGGCTGCATCCTCCCTACAGACATTTTACCCCTAAGCAGCCTCCTTCCTTCCTCCCTTCCTTTCCTCCTTCCTTCCCTCCTGTTTTCCTCCTTCCTTCCTTCCCTTCTTTCCTTCTCCCTCCCTTTCTTCATCCCTTCCCTCCTTTCCCTCCTTTCCTCCATCATTCCTTTCTTCCTTCCCTCCCTCCCTCCTTTCTTCCTTTTTTTTTTTTTAATCTTTCTCCTTTCTTTCCTTTCTTCCTCCTTTAATTCCCTCCTTCCTTCCTTCATCAAATGTTTACTGCACTGCTAACAGAGTCCATGCTGTGCTTGGTGCTGACAATTCTGTAGTGAACAGTGCTACAGATAACTGGTGCCGCCTTCAGCAAGCGTACAATCTAGCAGGCATCCTACAGCGAACTGGCCACTACATAACTCTGCACCCTCTTCCAGAGGCCCCGACTGTAGCCGCTCTCAAGCCTCCAGCATCAAACTATGTCCTTAACCAAATCATTGTTTTCTCCCCACCGGAGGAGAGAGCCGCTAAGTGCTCTGACCCCCTTGCTTCCAGCACGTTAATACGAATTGGGATTTTGTGGCTTCACACGCATTGGCTCACGAGCCTCACAGCGGGGAGGGAAGACGCCACGACCTGCATTTTACAGACAGGAGGCGCAGGAACTTGCTGGAGGCCACAGAGCAGGTTCGTGCCGAGGTGGTGGGAAGCGACTCTCAGGCCGCCCTGTCCAGCCAGTTGTTTTCCCCAGGGCTGCTGCTTCCGGACTGCCTTCCTAGACGACACGGCAGGCTGGGGCGGCCCTGCCTCCCTAGGGCCGCGCTGAGTGCCCAGTGCACCCCTTCACTCCGCACTCTGCCCCAGCGGACCCCCGGGTGTGCCATGTTCACGGGCAGGTGCGCTGGCTGAGTCACGGAAGAGCGGGCAGCTCCTCCAGGTAGAGGCCCTCCTCCGGGCCGGGCCCCGGGCGAGGAGCGATAAGGAAGGCAGGGTCCCCCTCCTTGCCGTTGGTGGGTGGGGGGGTAACCGAGCTGCAGGAAGCTCTGCCTGTGCCCTGAGGGAATCTCACGGAGGGTGAGGGAGCCCGCACCGAGTCCTCTCTCCCGACGGCGGACCGCTCAGGAGGGAGGCGGGAAGTGAGGAGCGGGAGGCGGAGGGCGGCGGAACCTCCGGAGGCGCAGCTCAGGCCGAGCAGGCCGCGGCCACAGAGGCTGGGGCTGTGGGAGAGAGGAAGTCCCGGAGGGGAGAGGAAAACAGCGAGGCCAGGAAGCGGGAATCTGGACGGGGCAAATTCGCCCAAGTCTGCAAACGTTGTTGAGCCAACTCTGCAGTGGGAGAAAACAGGAAGAGAGGGCTGGACAGCGGGCGCTGCAGCCGGGGAAGGCTGAGAGGATGCACGTGTGACTCGCTGTGCGCCCGCGGGAGTGCCCGTCCGCGCTTCGAGCAGCTGG
>NW_012108585.1:1910618-1914113 GCF_000951045.1 Mandrillus leucophaeus | reverse complement strand
AAAAAAAAAAAAAAAAACCAAAACTATTAGCTGGGGCGTGGTGGCAGGTGCCTGTAGTTCCCAGCTGATCAGGAGGCTGAGGCAGGAGAATCGCTTGAGCCTAGGTAGTAGAGGTTGCAGTGAGCCGAGATGGCATCGTTACACTCCAGCCTGGGTGACAAAGAGAGACTGTTTAAAAAAAAAAAAAAACCATAATGTGTAAAAGATTCAAACTGTACTCAATTATTATAATAGCCCAATTCTCACCATTCCCATTCCTCCTCCCTAAACCAGAGCTCCTGTTTGCCAGCCAAATAAGCTACGACTAAAATAAAAGGTCTTTTTAGACAAGGGTCAAGCCAGATTAGGAATATTATAACTAGGCTTTCCAATCAATATCAGGAGTTTCCATTTCTCTCTCTCTCTGAGTCTGAAACCAATTACACTTCCAGGTCGTGGGGGCCCAGGTGCTGATCTGGTGGCACCACTCGTGGGGCTCTGGGTCCAGAGGTCAGTCTCTGCTAGCTGAGGCTGGAGGTACCATCTCATTGGTAGAAGTGGCATAGCATGACTTGGCCACTGGACATCTTGGCTCTCACCCAGACTTATTTCACAGGCGAGACTAAAATAAAGAGGGCTGATCAGAGTTGGGGCAAGCAGACGTTGGCCCATGCTACAGAGTTACAAAAGCAGCTCTGGCTGCTGTAGGGCAGCAGCGTCATCTCCTCAAGATAGGACTCCCTCTGCCCTAGTTCTGTTCACAGACCAAAGACCAGGGCGCTCCCTGAAGCCCAGCACTCGAGATATGCTCGCTCTCACGTGTTATGACGCTGGCTTTGGAAAGAAATTCAGCAAGGGTACTGGTTAAAAGGTCAAAAAGTGGTGAAATGCCATCTGCCCAAACCGTAGCAAGGGGTAGCTTGGATTGGGTAAGGGTTTCCTTTGTGGTTTTGAAGTCGTTGGGCTGTTTTTCGTTTGTTTTCGTTTTGTTAGAAAGTCCTGTGTCTGTCTGGAGGTTGAAGGGTTGGGCCGGTGTCTGCAGTGCGGCTTCTCTCCCTTGGCCAGCGTGGAAACAGCAGTGGATTTACTGGACATTTCCGCTTTATGTGAAGGAAATCTGAGATTCACTGCTTCCGGCACAAAGGAGCTGTCTGTTGCTTTTAGTTTAGTTCTGTCGTTGTCATTAGTTGTTTTTAAAACCTATGTAAGTGTGTGTCAAAGTTGTATTTCACACTCTTGGCAGAAAATTTACAGGAAAAAGACAGAGGAGGGTGCAGTTGAAGATCAGGAGGAGGTAGTAAGTGTCAGGCCTCTGAGCCCAAGCCAAGCCATCGCATCCCCTGTGACTTGCACGTACAGGCCCAGATGGTCTGAAGTAACTGAAGAATCACAAAAGAAGTGAAAATGCCCTGCCCCGCCTTAACCGATGACATTCCACCACAAAAGAAGTGAAAATGGCCGGTACTTGCCTTAAGCGATGATATTATCTTGTGAAATTCCTTTCCCTGGCTCATCCTGGCTCAAAAAGCTCCTCCCCGCGCTCCAGCACCTTGTGACCCCCACTCCTGCCCACCAGAGAACAACCCCCCTTTAACTGTAATTTTCCTTTACCTACCCAAATCCTATAAAACGGCCCCACCCTTATCTCCCTTTGCTGACTCTTTTCGGACTCAGCCCGCCTGCACCCAGGTGATTAAAAAGCTTTATTGCTCACACAAAGCCTGTTTGGTGGTCTCTTCACATGGACTCGCATGACAGTAAGACTGGTTAAATGTCTAGTGAAAGGTTTTAGGCATGCCAGGGTTGTCAGTCAACTGGATGGGTAACTCTGTTATTTTTTAAATTGTGGTAAAATATATACAAAATAACATATACTATTTTAACAATTTTTTTTCTCTTTTTCTTTTTTTTTTTTTTTTGAGATGGAGTTTGGAGTTTTGCTCTTGTTGCCCAGGCTGGAATGCAATGGCGGGATCTCGGCTCACTGCAACCTCCGCATCCCGGGTTCAAGCCATTCTCTTGCCTCAGCCTCCGGAGTAGATGGGATTACAGGCGTGCACCACCACACCCAGCTAATTTTGTATTTTTAGTAGAGACAGGGTTTCTCCATGTTGGTCAGGCTGGTCTCGAACTCCAGACCTCAGGTGATCCGCCTGCCTTGGCGTCCCAAAGTGCTGGGATTACAGGCGTGAGCCACTGCGCTCGGTGGTATTTTAACAATTTTTAAGTAGGCGCCGGGCACAGTAGCTAACACTTGTAATCCCAATGCTTTGGGAGGCTGAGGTGGGAGGATCATTTGAGGCCTGGAGTTTGAAACCAGCTTGGTCAACATAGCAACTTCATCTCTTAAAAAAAAAAAAAAAAGTTTTTTTTAATTAGCTGGGCATGGTGGTACACACCCATAGTCCCAGCTCCTTGGGAGGCAGAGGCAGGAAGATCACTTGAGCCTAGGAGTTCAAGGCTATAGTGAGCTCTGATCACACCACTACCCTCCAGCCTGGGTGACAGAGCAAAAGCCTGTTTCTAAAATAACAATTTAAAAATGCTCAAGTGAACAGTTCTGTGACATTAAGTGCACTCACATTTTGGGCCACCATCACCACCATTCATCTCCAGAAATCTTATTTCTTTCCCGACTGAAACTCTGTCCCCATTAAACACTAACTCCCCATCCTGCCCTGCCAGCCACTGGTGGCCACCGTTCTACTGTCTCTGAATTTGACTATTTGTAGTACCTCATGTAAGTGGAATCATAGAGTAGTCATCCTTTTGTGACTAGCTCATTTCACTTAGCACAACACCTTCAAAGTTTATTCACGTTGGTAGTTAGTCATTTATGGCTTGTTTTTCATTGTTTGGACCCTTAGTTTTTATTTCTTTTTGAGGACTTCCTAGTCTCAGACATCGAGGATAGGATTGCAGGCTGACAGTTTGGCCAGGAGGCTTCCTGCTCCTTCTCATCACCCTAAAATATCCTGGCCACACTGGATATATATATTTTTCTTTTTGAGATGGAATCTCCCTCTGTTGCCCAGCCTCAACCTCCCAGGCTCAAGTGACCTTCCTGCCTCACCCTCCCAAGTAGCTGGGACTGCAGGCAGGCACCACCACATCTGGCTAATTTTTTTTACTATTTGGGAGGGATGGGGATCTCACTATGTTGCCCAGCCTGGTCATGAGCTCCTGGCCTCAAGCGATCCTCCCTCCTCAGCCTCCCAAAGTGCTGAGAGTACAGGCATGAGCCACGACGCCTGGCCCACACTGGACATTTCTTAGTTTTTTTTTTCCTGCCTGGGCCACTACCTACTTGGTGTGTTAATAGCTCTCAAAGCTCTTAGCTCGGCCCACATTGCTCGCTCCTCTGGGCGAACCATGAGTATTTCCAAAGCCAACCAGCCTCTCCGGGGACTCTCTGTCTCTGTCTGTCTCTCTCTGCCTCTCTCTGTCTCTGTCTGTCTCTCTCTCCCTGGTTTCATCACTGTGTGTCTCTGTCTCTGTGTGTCTGTGTGTGTGTGT
>NW_012108585.1:1900171-1901253 GCF_000951045.1 Mandrillus leucophaeus | reverse complement strand
CCGTGTTAGGCAGGATGGTCTCGATCTCCTGACGTTGTGATCCACCCGTCTCGGCCTCCCAAAGTGCTGGGATTACAGGCTTGAGCCACCGCGCCTGGCCAAGTCTTCTATTCTTAGGACTAAGTGATAAACAGACTGGGGAGGATTGAAAAAAAAAAGAAAGAAAAAAGACTCCCACGTGAGTGGGGGTGGAAGGTGGAATGCTCATTTTTCAGGTACTGGCCTTCTCAGGAAGACCACCATAGAGAAGGATGGTGGATTTCTGGGTATACAAAAGACCAAACAAATCCAGATCATCAACGTTAGACCCCTTGTATTTGTGGTTGGCTTCACTTGAGATGATTCCTAAGAGCTTACATAATAAACTTTACTTTTTTAAAAAAGCATATTTTCATTGATCTTGCCGTGATATAAGCAAGCTATATCTTATACACTTATCTATATCTATATAAGATATACCATTACTGTTTTCTTTTTTAATACAGGGTCTTGGTCTGTCACCCAGGCTGGAGTGAAGTGGCTTGATTCTAGCTCACTGCAGCCTCAAACTTCTGGGCTCAAGTAATCCTCCTACCTCAGCCTCCCAAAGTGCTGGTATTACAGGCACGAGCCACCATGCCCGGCCTTAATATTTTAAAAGTTTATATTTTGCAAGAGGCTTTCATATCCATATTATTTAATTTGGGGTAGAGAGAGTATTATTTCTGTTTTATTGCTGAGGAAACTGCCTGGAATCACTTAACTAGTTGGTTGGGAAGCCAGGTCCTCTCTGCTGAATCCTGTGCCCTTGCTGTGTTTAGAGGCTGATTAACTGCTGAAAGGGAGACGGGACACACGGAACCCTCTAGTTGAAGTGAATCTCCAGAGAATGTCTGGTTTTCTCCCTGGCTCTAGACTCTACTAAATTCTGAAAACATCTAAATGCTCTTATTTTCTTAAACTTCTCTGGGGAATGAAATCTGTCCTCTCAGTTACCTGTCCCAGCAACAGATAGCCACTCTGTTTGGAAATCCATGCTGTGAGGCCAGGCGCGGTGGCTCAGCCAGCACTTTGGGAGGTCGAGGTGGGTGGATCGCCTAAGG
>NW_012108585.1:1895656-1897361 GCF_000951045.1 Mandrillus leucophaeus | reverse complement strand
TGCGCTCGCTGGGGGATGAGGGGCTGGGAGGAAGACGCCCGCGCGCCCCTGACCCTCGGTGCTTTGCAGAGGGGCCCCAAGGTGGGTGGAGGACAGGGACCCACAGGCAGAGAGGCTGGTCCGGCTGGAGAGACGGCTGAGCGAAGGGCTGCCGCAGCGGGGTGTGAGGGCCCTGACAGCAGCACCTCCCGCCGGCATGGGGGTGCCGGGAGGCGAAGAGCCTTCACCCAGAGGGTTTTCAACTGAATGACATTGTCAGAGAAAAGCCAGGATCCATTGAGGCAGGAAGTATTAAAAGTATTTTAGGGAAAGTCATTTAAAGCTCTGTAAGATTGTATTTTCATGGAATCTTCTAGATTCTTCCCCTAGACTCAGAGTTGGATTTTCCATTAAGTGAATGAAGCTCAAGTTTCGGGGCCTCTCCCTCGCCTTTTAAGTCCCTGTTCATAATCTGGTATTTGTAATTATTTAAACCGCCCCACCCTGATTATATAACTTTTAGATGTCGCAGAAGCTTAGCCAGTCTCTGCCTTAGAGCTCCAGGAGTTGGGAGGATGAAAGAACTTCCGTGTTTTGATTTTCAAACAATTTCCCTGCCCTTGCATTGTTAAAAGATAGGCAGGAATAAGTGTTCTAGCTGGGAGTGAATTTTTTTCTTAACATTTTTTGGCCTGGATACTATCTGAAGGGTGTTACTGTGACCTTGGTGAGGACGCAGTTACCCAATACTGCCCAGCTCAGGGTACAGGTTAGGTGGCACGTTGGCGGGACATGTGACTCACATGCACAGGTGTGTTCCTTGGAAGGAAGACTTGGACCAGGCACCTGTGTGTGCCCAAGTGTTTCTAGCAAACACGGGGACCCGAGTGTCTAAGCACAGGCCCACTTTATAGGGGTGAAACCCTACCCACCTCCCCCTCCTGAGAACTGTGCCCTCCCAGCCAGAAGTCACTCATACAGCATGTTCCCAACTTATGAATGGGCATTGTTCTCAGAAAGAGAATTTGTAAGTCAGTTGTTTAGAAAGGGAAGCCATCTCCCCAGATAAACAAGTGTATGTGTGATCTTTGTTATTCAGGACAGCCCAAAAGAACATCTTGTGTCCCAGAAATCAAGGACTGTACAATGGTAACAGAAAACTCCAGCGGGTGGAATCATGTGGCCCTCAGAAAATGCCTTCCAACTTCTAGCCTAAGATCCTGGGAATCTTCTCCCTTGTCACAGACCTGTGAGGAGGGGGGACACTTCCCAGCTCCAGGCCCCTGTTGTGGCTGCCATGGCCTGGGGCAGAGGCCAGTGAGGAGAAGCAGCTGGGTATAGGCAGCCAGGCCCCAGGGGTTGGGGGGGCAGAGTCCATTCCCAGAGCTCCTTTCAGAGTCTGCCCCCTGCCCATGTCCTCTGAGGGCCCAGGGGTGGGCCTCCTTCCCTTTGCCACCTTGAAATTTCCTTGGCCAGGAGCAGTGGCTTGCTCCTGTAATCCCAGTACTTTGGGAGGCCGAGGTGAGCGGATCGCTTGAGGTCAGGAGATAAAGACCAGCCTGGCCAGTATGGTGAAACCTCGTCTCTACTAAAAAAAATATAAAAGTTAGCCAGGCATGGTGGCACACACCTGTAATTCCAGCTACTCAGGAGGCTGAGGCAGGAGAATCGCTTGAGCCTGGAAGGCAGAGGTTGCAGTGAGCTGAGATCATGCCACTGCACTCCA
>NW_012108585.1:1891508-1893891 GCF_000951045.1 Mandrillus leucophaeus | reverse complement strand
TTAAAAAAAAAAAAAAAAAAAAAAAGTAATGCTGTATTTCTACCTTCGGTTTGGTCTTTTTGTTACAAAAAAGAAAAAAAGTTTGGTTAGCAGAGAAAGTGTTTTTGAGTACTTTGTTGGAAAAAAGCAATAAGGGGCTTGGAAAACAAAGAACTAGCCTGTGGTGACTGGGTCAGTTCACAACAGTCCACAGCAGAACTGAAATAATAACGAATGCAAGAATGGGATCATACACATTTTCCAGAGCACTTTCTCACTTCCTGTGGCAGCTAAACTGTGCAGAAACCCCGAGCTGGCACCGGGAACTGAGGAGCAAATAAAGCCTGGAAGCCTGATCCTTCTTCCTCAGAGGCTCTTGAACAAATGGACGACAGAGCCAGGGCTACAATTCTGGTTTCTTGACCCTGGGATTAAAAAAACAAATCTCTGACCTGACCCCTGGCATGGTGGCTTAGGGCTGTAATCCCAGGACTTTGGGTGGCCAAGGCAGGAAGATTGCTTGAGCCCAGGAGTTTGAGGCCAGCCTAGGCAACACAGTGAGACCCCAGTCTCTACAAAAAATTGCTTAAAAAAAATGGCTGGTCATGGTAGCGCACACTGGCGGTCTGAGCTACTTGGGAGGCTGAGGCAGGAGGAATACTTGAGTCCAGGAATTCGAGACCAGCCTGGGCAATATCGTGAGACCCTGTCTCTACAAAAAAATGAACAAAATTATCTGGGCGTGCTGGCTTGCACCTGTAGTCCTGGCTACTGAGGAGGCTGAGATGGGAGGATCTCTTGAGCCCGAGAGATCAAGTCTCCAGTGAGCTGTGATTGAGCTACTGCACTCCAGCCTGGGTGACAGAGTGAGACTCTGTCTGAAAATAAATAAATAAATAAATAAAGCCAAATTTCTCTGCCCATCAAAAAGTCAAGTTGACTTCACAGATTAACACAGTTTTCACTTGGGTGAGTTCTTACTTCAGCGTGCAGCCCAGGTGCTCAAGCTCAGGACTGCTGAAGACAGCCCCTGGGGACTTGCTCAAGCGAGAACAAGAAGCCCCAGCTGGATTCTGGGCCAGTCCTAGGGCAGAGGCAGCAGCATGCGTGCAACTGTGTGGTTGCCGGCTTTTCCCTGCTCAGGCCTGCCTGGGAGCCCGCGGCATTCAGAGGCTTTGAGATATGATCCGTCAGGTCTGTCCAGATTTGTGAGCTGCGTGATCTTGTACGGTCTGATTGCGAGGCTGTTTGGATGCACACAGCCTCCTGTGCGTCTCTCCGAAGCTGCAGAACCAGGTCACAGATGATGCAGGCCAAGCGTAGGGCTTGGGTTTGCCTCACAAACATTCCCTTCCTCATCTGATCACCTAATGCTGGTCCAGCTGACCACACTGAAGACTAGAAACAGATCCAGGAAATAAAGTCCACACATTTTATCATTTGGGAGGATTTGGGGATGAACTCTGATTTTAGTCTTTTGCGAGACGCTAATCCAGGTCAGTTGACCATTCCTCCATTCCTTCCTTCTCCCAGGTCCAATCTTTTTTTTTTTTTTTTTTTTAAATTAAGAAATAGAGTCTTGGGCCAGGTGCGGTGGCTCACGCCTGTAATCCCAGCACTTTGGGAGGCCGAGGTGGGCTGATCACGAGGTCAGGAGTTTGAGACCAGCCTGGCCAATATGGTGAAACCCCATCTTTACTAAAAATACAAAAAAATTAGCTGGGCGTTGTGGCACGTGCCTGTAATCCCAGTTACTCTGGAGTCTGAGGCAGGAGAATTGCTTGAACCCAGAAGGCAGAGGTTGCAGTGAACCGAGACTGCGCCACTGCCAATGGAGAGAGACTCTGTATCAAAAAAAAAAAAAAAACAACAGAAATGGAGTCTCACTATGTTGTCCAGGCTGGAGTGCAGAATGCAGTAGCTATTCACAGGCTTGATCGTATCACACCACAACCCCAAACTGCTGGGCTCAAGCAATCCTCTTTCTCACCTCAGCCTCCAGAGTAGCTGGGACTACAAGTGTGTGCCACCACGCTCACTCCAGGACCAATGTGGAGTGGGTAGATACTGATGCTTTACTCTGAACTCCCATCCTTAGACCTCTAACAGCCTGAGGCCCTGGCTACGTTTCCTCTAAACCCAACTCTTTCTGCAAATGCCCATGTTACTGCATGGAAGGCTTGGTGTAGTCAAAGGTAATCGCATATTATAGCTGCTATCATCCTGCCACTGCACTCCAGCCTGGGTTGCAGTGAGACCCTGTCTCAAAAATCCCCTATTATAGCTGCAAAGCAGAATCACCCAAGGCATCTTTTTAAAACAGAGTCAATCCCAGACCGCACCCAAATTCGCTTAATCAGAATCTCAAGGCCTGGGCCCTAGAAATCTTGATTTTTTTTTTTTT
>NW_012108585.1:1888223-1889608 GCF_000951045.1 Mandrillus leucophaeus | reverse complement strand
TTTTTTTTTTTTTTTGGATGCAGGGTCTCACTGTTACCCAGGCTGGAGGAATGCAGTGGCATGATCATGGCTCACTGCAGCCTCGACCTCTTGTGCTCAGGTGATCCTCCCACTTTAGTAGCTGGGACTACAGGCAGGCACCACCATGCCCAGCTAATTTTTTGTGTGTTTTTTTTTTTTAGAGACAGGGTCTCACTGTGTTGCCCAGGCTGGTCTCGAACTCCTGGACTCATGCCGTCCGTCTACTTCGACCTCCCACAGGGCTGGGAGTTCAGGCATAAGCCACTGCATTCAGCCTTTTTTTTTTTGTAGAAACAGGGTCTCATTGTGTTGCTCAGGCTGGTTCAAACTCCTGGTCTCAAGTGATCCCCCTGCCTCAGCCCCCCAAAATGTTGGGATTGCAGGCGTGAGCCACTGCACCTGGCCTGTTCACTTTAGATTCGGGATTCCCAAGTTCCCCCTGCCATATGCCCCTACCAAATGAAATCTCCCTAGTCACTCTTCTCATTCAAAATTCACGGTGGCAAGATGAGGAAGATTATTGTACACTCCCTGAGACATAGAAGGAAATGGGCACCTGTTATTTCTGCTGACTAGATTCCTTACCCCGAAATCTGCTGAAATTCCTTACCCAGAAATCCACCTGAAAGAGGTCTGGAGTCGGCATGAATTACTAGCTGTGTGAGGCGAAGGATACTGCTTCACCACTCGAGTGTTAGCTTTCCCATCTGAAACACGTGGATAATATTGGCTACACTGCAGAGGCACTGAGAGGATTACATGTAATGTATGTAAAGCAGCTGGTACACAGTCGTACTCGATAAATGGTAGCTATAATTATTACTCACCTCCTTCATCATAACCTTCAAGCACGAAAAGCACTGTGGATGTCTTGAGGGTCCAGCCGAGCAGGACAAGGCATTCCTTTCATGTTTTCTTTCCTAATTGCATTGCCCTCCTCACTCAATCTTTTAAAAATAAGTAAAATAAGACTGACCTAATTCTTCCCACATTTATCCAAACGAAAAATCTAGAACTCAGCTTTTCTGCTGTCCAGATTGTTTTCTGCCATCAATCCGCAAAGACCCACCACCCAACATTTTTTAAAAATTTACAATTATAAATTTTTTTTGTTTTTGTTTTTTTGAGACGGAGTCTTGCTCTGTTACCCAGGCTGGAGTGCTGCAGTACAGTGACATGACCTCAACTCACCACAACCTCTGCCTCCCAGTTCAAGCGATTTTCCTGCCTCAGCCTTCTCAGTAGCTGGGATTACCAGGGTGCAGGCTACCACACCCAACTAATTTTTTTGTATTTTTAGTAGAGATAGGGTTTCACCATGTTGGCCAGGCTGGTCTCGAACTCCTGACCTCAAGTGATCCCCC
>NW_012108585.1:1882008-1883555 GCF_000951045.1 Mandrillus leucophaeus | reverse complement strand
GCTAGTTTTTTGTATTTTTTAGTAGAGACGGGGTTTCACCGGGTTAGCCAGGATGGTCTCGATCTCCTGACCTTGTGATCCGCCCGTCAGACTCTGAATTTTTAAATCTCCCCAGATGATTTTAATTTAGCCAAATGAAGGGATGGATGGAACCAGTGCCTAGGATGCATGAACTCCCTCCTTACCAGCACCACAAAAAGGGGGAAAAACCCACCTCTGTCCCCATCGCCACACATTAGGTAGCACTTGAGACTCCTCAGACCAAGGGAGGCAGATGCAGCCCAAGCTCTGCTGCACACCCAGTCACCCTCCCTCTCCCATACGAACACCTCCTCCCTCTCATCTGGGCTCGTTTTTCTCTGAGCAGGTAAAGACTGTGGGGCCATGAGGAGTCCCAAGAGCTGCTCATTCCACCTCTCTCGTCTAAGACCCTCATCCCTCCACTCCCCTGCTCTGAACCCAGAAGCCCCAGGCGCGAGCTGAGTCACATAAAGACAGGAGCCACTGTTCCTTCTCTTGCCCCCTCAGTGGGTACACCAGGAAGCGAGCACTGCGTTCTCCCTTGGAATCCCAATACCTGCTTCTGCTTCCTACCTTCTGTCCCAGCAGAGCCTCTCTTAGTGTCCCCTGTTCCAGCATGACATGCAGTTTCAGTGCTGTGATGGGTAGGACTCCATCGCCAGCATGTCACAGTGCCAGGGCCACACTGAGTTTAGGGATGGGGCCTTTGCGCAGCTGAAAACATGTCACTTAATTTGAAAATATTTAAGGTTGTCTCCTTGTGATAGGAACTCTGCATTCGTGGTGGAGTTGAGTCCTGGCACAGAGATCAAGAGGCTGGAAGAGCAGATTGGAAAAGGGAGTTCGGAAGCTCAGTCCATGGCCCTATCTGCTCCAGATCAGACATGTTGGGAGCTCTTCTGAATTTTAATCTTCACTCTTATTCAAAACCACGGACTCCTAACGCCTGGAAAAGCCAGTGGAGAAAGCTTCCCTTTGAGTAAATTCGAGGGAAGCATGTGTTGGAGAATGCCCATGGCTGTCTTGTAAAATGAAGCCCTAGGCACCAGCTCTGTATTTCCTACTGAATGCGACCTACCCATCTAGTTCCATTGTCCAAGGCACCAGTTTTCTCTTTGCTTCAATATGTACATCAGTGTACTATCTTCATCTTTTGCATAATTTTCTGTGCCATTTAGCCCTGTATGCTTTATCTGTTCCCACCCCCCCCCTTTTTTTTTGAGACAGGGTCTCACTGCAACCCAGGCTGGAGTGCAGTGGCACGATGATGGCTCACTGTAGCCTTGAACTCCTGGGTTCAAGCAATCCTCCCACCTCACCCTCCCCAGTAGCTGGGACTACAGGTATGTGCCACCGTGCCTGGATTTTTTTTTTTTTTTTGGATGCAGGGTCTCACTGTTACCCAGGCTGGAGGAATGCAGTGGCATGATCATGGCTCACTGCAGCCTCGACCTCTTGTGCTCAGGTGATCCTCCCACTTTAGTAGCTGGGACTACAGGCAGGCACCACCATGCCCAGCTAATTTT
>NW_012108585.1:1849266-1880775 GCF_000951045.1 Mandrillus leucophaeus | reverse complement strand
TTTTGAACCAAGGTGCCAGCCGGAGCTATTTGGCTAGAACTGAGAAGGTAGCGACACTCTGTGGCCAGATGCAGAACTGCAGACCAGTCTGGAGCGGGCTCCAGGCTGATACCTGCTCTGACCTAAGGCTGTGTTCTCTGTCAGATGAGACACTAGGTGCATTAAAAAGTTTACTTTCATGTTAGAAAATAAAATGAGGAAGGAAACATAGCACCTAAAAAGTGTGAGTGTAATTACTTCCTATTTTACAAATGTGTCCTGCCTGTCATAGCATTCAAGGACTATACGGCTTTTGCTGTCAAAACAAAAAGGACAAAAGAAGGCCAGTCACAGGGTGTAAGCCAGTTTTTTTTTTTTTTTTTTTTTTTTTTTGAGACAGAGTTTCACTCTATTTGCCCAGGCTGGAGTGCAGTGGCGCCATCTCAGCTCACTGCAACCTCCGCCTCCCAGGTTCACGCGATTCTCCTGCCTCAGCCTCCCGAGCAGCTGGGATTACAGGCACCCACCACCACGCCCGGCTAATTTTTGTATTTTTAGTAGAGACGGGGTTTCACCATGTTGTCCAGGCTGGTCTCAAACTCCTGGCCTCAGGTGATCTACCCGCCTTGACCGCCCAAAGTGCTGGGGTTCCAGGCGTGAGCCACCACACCCGGCTGTAAGTCAGCTTTCAAGTGCCTGCTGGGTGCCCCCAAGAGCTGTGGGAGATTTGCAGAAACATCCTGGCAACCCTTATCCCTCTCAGGTCTTCCTTTTTGGCATACTCAGGCCTTGAAGAATGAGGAAAATGTATGAAGGAAGCAATTGATACTGTAGTGTGGTCCTGTCAGAGGGAAAATACCTTTAAATCATCCACAGGAATGACTGGCTTTCAAATGCAGCTCAGTATTGAGGAGTGAATGCACCTGTAGGGCGGAATACCAGCCAGGGGCTGTCACTGACTCTAGTCTATTCTCTGCTTCTTAGCAACCTGGCTCCCTCAGCCCTGCAAGGTAGATGAACGGGTGTGTGTCCCGTCCTGGTTATTCAGAGAACAGAAACCTTCCTCTTCACACCAGTGGGCTCAAGTTTTCACTTGTAATTTTAGACAATCCTCAGGACTTGTTCCATAATTATGCATTTTCACAGATAAAAGACTCCTCAGTAAAGATAATCATGAGAATTTCCAGAGTAAATACTTAGGGGTGTCATTCACACCAGCCGGATTATGTGTTCTCTGGATCTAACCATCCGCAGAGAAATTCGTGAGAATGTGAGCGGCTCCTCTCACCTCGATGAGTTCTTCAGCCCCGCCACTCATTGACTTGAACCGCTGCAAAGTCATGCAATGGTGGACACAGCCCTGACCAGAAGCCCATCCTGGGAATTTGGGACAAGGACCGGGAGAGATTCAGAGTCCCTTCCTGTGGCTGGAACCGTGAGAGACAGAGAGACCTCAGAGGAGAAAGGAGGAAGGGAGAGAGATCCAGAGGTGTCCAGGTCAGTTCCTGAAGACCCTGGCGTCTTTGAGACTCCTGGGACCCCTCCTGTCATACTCCTTCATATCTGGCTCAAATTGGTTTCTATTACTTGCAATTTTGATAGAACAAATGATATGATGGACCAGGCAGTTAATCACATCATGCCTCAGTTTCCTCGTCTGTTCATGAAGAAACATCGTTCATTCACTCAGCAAATATTTATTGAATGCTTTCTTTGTGCTAGGCATTGTTGTGGGTGATGGCAGACATAGCAGGGAACAAAAGAGATATTAAAAATTCCTTTATGAAATGTAACTGCTGCTAAAAGGGTCTCTGGAAATAAATATATGAAAGACATAACTTTCAAACCAGGTACCAGCCGAAGAGCTGGCTGACACAACAGGCAGAGCACCCATATGGGGCCAGGGTCACTGAAAACAGTACTCACTCCTTTGGCTTTACAGTAAGATGGGATCAAAAGGGTTCACCTTTTGTATAGTGTCTTTTCTTTCACGTCTTTCCTTGGGCCCCCGCTGAAGTCCCCTCCTGTTATTCTGCTGTAGGCCTCCCCACGACCCGGTTTCCACACCAGTAAACCCTCTCTTGCCCCGAGTGATTTGAGTCTGTTCTCTCTCCTCTCTCTCAATACTGCAGTTTCCTTCTGGCTTTGGCTGGGAGCAGCTTTCAGTCTATTTTCAGTTCTCCTGTGGAGCAGCAGATAATACACATACATCTGTAATTCTTAAAATCTCATTTGAACCATCCCTCCTCCCACCCAGTTGTTTATCAAAACGACTTAGGAGGCCTAAATTAACTGATTCAGCTCCGTCTTCTGCTGCTGCTTCTGGTAGGGTTGCAAATTGAGCATCGTGAAGACCAAAAGACCTGCAGCAAGAGGGAGGAAGCAAGGACTGGAAAATCCACACGAGGAATGCCCAAACTCTCCAAACAAGCTAGAAAATTAATTGTGAATGGGGTTCAGTCTTCCACACTGCCTGATGTCCCATCCTCAATGCTGGGCCCAAAGCTTCTTACTTCAGAGAAAAATGGGCAAACTCCCATACTTCTTATGTAAAAGCAGAATGAAAGCACCCGCCCTTACTTACTGTTTTAGTATCAACACAATGCAGAGATTCTTACATAATAAAGAACTAACAGTAACACTTAGCAACCATGGCTCACAGCCCTTGTCAGCTCCCCAACATTCCTTCAAGAGATATGAAGCCTGTCATCACCAGCCAGGCAGAGGACAAACATTCCCAATGAAGATAGACAACCCAGGCTCTGCAACGTCTCAGCCAGAAGTGTTGAGTTGTTTTTCAGTTTTTACATACTCCATGCCTCTGGTGCCTCTCCACCTCCACCCCCAAATTAGTGAAAAAGATTCATTCCTGTGTGCCTAAGTGCACGAGCGCGCGCGCACACACACACACACACACACGTTCTCCCAAAATCCATGTGCCCAGTGTCAGTGGTGTCTGGCATGGAGCAGAGCCTGTTTAGTGTCAGTGGTGTCTGGCATGGAGCAGAGCCTGTTTGAAGATGGAAGCGCTATTTTCCCCACGCTCTCAGGGTGCTGTGGCTCTCCGCCCAAGGAATGGGCTTGTCTGATAAACTACTGCATCTGTAAGGCCTCTGTCTCATGGAGGACATCTTGCTAGTTCCTAAAACTCCAGGGGACGATGGAGCTTAAATAAGATACTAATGATTAAAGAGAGGAGGCAGGGCAGAATTTCCAAGGCAACAGCCAATTTGAGGTTTTAATACAAAGAGTAAGTTTTGTTTCTCACCTCAAAGGATGGAGAGTAGAAGAGAACAAAATGGGCTCTCCAAGTAAGGACCTAGAATCCACGTTCTGGAGACTGTCCACGATGCCTGGATGAATGGAAGCCTGCCCTACCCTTAACCATACCTGTGACTGCCTTCGTACCCTCCCATCCTCTAGCTGTCCATCCTGTCTTTTTATTAAATGGAGGCAGTCAGGCATACCTTTATCTTAATTTTTGAAGATAAGGCAAAGACAAATAGCTAAGAACATATCGCCTTATGATAGACATTCAGGAATTAGATCAGTAGGTCTCTACCCATCCTAGACAGAGGAGGGAGGTGGAACATCCCAAGGCAAATCAGTTCTGCTCTGTGCCAGAAAGCTCTTTCCAACGCATCGGAACGGTTCTCTGGGCTGGCTAGGACTGCTTGGTCAAGTAATGCAACATTCTGGTTAGACTATGTGTTGGTTCTAACACATTTCAGGTATAGGGAACCCTGCCTGGGCTGCAAAGAGCGCTGGGCTGGGAATCAGGACCAGGCTTCCTGCCTCCTGGCAGGTCTTAGCTCTCCATATCTGCAAGTCCAGTGTAGTCTTTGAGCGAACAGCATCGGATCCCTTCAGGTCCCACACTCTGCCCCAAACGAGCTGAATATGAATTCCTGGTGTTGGGGGCCCAGGACTCTGCATTTTTACAAGCACAATGAGGTGTAGGACCTGCTCAGGATCTGGAGGGTCTTGTCTGGAGCCCCAGAAGCTTAAGTTGTGATTGCCCTGTTCCCTTCCTGTTCTAGCATCCTATGATTCTGAGCAGAAGCTCACTTGCTTTTCTCAAGCTGGTTTCCACATTCCCCAGCCGCATTCCCGCAGCATTACTGGTCACTTCACAGATTCACAGACAGCTGTCAATCCAGCAGGCTTCAACAAGCAAGTGACAAGTAACTATAACCGTATTCCCACCTACTTAGAAAAATAGGTCAGTGGATGCAACAACCACGCTGGTATTTGAACACAACTTACCCCCACATCAGAAAGAAAACGGATTTACTCCACCACTTGCCATGACTCTGCAGGAAAACCTTACTCGGATAAGGATTATCCACCTCCCTGCATGAACATGGAAGTGACTTCTGGGGATTGTGGACAACCATTCTCAGCTAATTTCTGGGGGCTTCTAAAAACAGGTTAGTGTGAGCACCAGATACACAAGTCATTCCCCAAACCTCTAGAACTGATGTGGGGAAGAACAGTAATGTTGGCCAGTGTTTCAAAACCCTATCATCGTGGTTGATCCGTGCAACTGGAGAGTTACGGTTAAAGGCGGTTAAGATGGTTAAATGTCAGCCAATGAAGACAAGGACATGGCTTTCATCTTTTGTAGACCAATTAACTTCAATCTTTTTTTTTTTTTTTTTTTACAGGGTCTCATTCTGTTGCCCAGGCTGGAGTGCAGTGGCACGATCTTGGCTCACTGCAACTTCTGTCTCTCAGGTTCAAACAATTCTCCTGCCCCAGCCTCCCGAGTAGCTGGGATTACAGGCATGTGCCACCACGCCCAGCTAATTTTTGTATTTTTAGTAGAGATGGGGTTTCGCCATGTTGCCCAGGCTGGTCTCGAACTCCTGACCTCTAGTGATCCACCCACCTCAGCCTCCCAAAGTGCTGGGATTACAGGCGTGAGCCACCCTGCCCGACTATAACTTCAGTCATTTTCTTTCATGAAAATGAAATGTCGCCTTGAAAGTATCAACCAAAGGAATCTGGGTGACAGCGTGAGTTAGCTACAGGTAAAATAACTCTAGGTCTGAGGTTCTTGGTTGGGTCAGAACATTCTCCTTCAGGTACTAAAGAGACAAGTGGTATGGATGGCATAAATGCCCTCAGGCAGAATCTCTTTTAAGCAGTTTTGCAAAATAATTTGCTCATTATAACCCAAATTAACTCAGCAATTATTTCTCCAGAAATAAAGTTTTCTAGAATAAAACTGATGTCTTTCTGTAGTTACCGGCTCACCTGCAGGCTGGTCACTGTACAGCAGCCTGGCTCAGGGTCTCTCTCAATCACTCCTTCCTCCCTTTTGAGGATAATAACATCTCCCTTCCTGGATCCCCAAGCTCAGCCTTACCCTCCTGGCCCCAGATACTGGAGTCCAAAACTGCAGACAGCAATACAGAGCAGACAGCAAAGCGCATCTCCATCACCCGTGCTTTACCAGGGACCCAGGGAACAAGCCAGGGTTCGCTTGATACGCTATCAAATGGGGGAAGGGAAAGGGGAAGGTAAATGTGAGGTTTCAGCTTAAATCTCTGAATTCCCTTGTTCACAGTAGTAATATTAATGGCTACCGCTTCCTGAGTGTCTAACTGTGTGCTAGTCCTTGGGGTGATGCCTAAATGCATCACCTTATTTAATTCTCAAAACATTCTTCTGTCCCTCTCCCTAATCACCAGACTATATAGTCTAAGGAGTCTCAGTTTCCTTACCCTCTTCCACACTGCGGAGGAGAGTTCTAAAGATCAAATAAAAAATAAAAGGAGACTCATGAAAGGTCAGTGTGGGTCCAAATAAGGAAAGGGAGCGAAACCTCCACGAAGGGCATTTAATGTCAGAGAGAAACTGTACACCTGGGACAGAGATGATGAGCACGCCGGGCCCGCCAGCCTGACCTGTCGCCGTGTCCTGTGGTTTGTGAGGCCTCCCTCGGTGGAGGAGTGACAGCAGCAGCTCAAGCTTCCCCTCCCGTGGGGGGAAGACCGCATGATGTCCACGCAGCCCGGTCACACACCCAGCCTTCTGCAGCCCAGGCGCAAACATTCAGCTCAGGGCTTTCCTGACGTGTCAGGTCAAACGGCCCCCATTCCTCTTCAGGCAGGAGCTAGTGAACGGTGGAGGATGAAGAATTCTCGCTGGAAAGGCAGGCCCAGAGTCCGGGAGGTGCAGAGCTCTTTGTGGTCACTGGGCCAGAGAGGACCTTGGATTTCTCATTTTAGGGAAGGAGCCGTTCCTGTAAACTGTAGATGCTGCACATATGCACGGGAATGAAAGAGTAAGAGAGCACCAGGCCTCTCAGGGAACCAATCTACATTCTGGGCAAGACCCTGAAGACATCGAGGTTGAAGCTGAGTTCCCGCCACCTTCGTAGGGCCTCTTGGCCTAGTGGCCAGGGTCACAGGCAGTCATCTAACCAACAAAGACTCCAGACTTCCAGACAAGCTCGTCTCCTCCATCCAACCACAACCTCCCTCCTCCAGGCCATGGTGGACAGACAGAAAATATCTCCAAGTCCCTACATCCTGAGAGTCCTCGCCAGAGGGACAGGAAAAGCCCCGTTTCCCACCCACCAGGAGGAGAGAACCAGCGAAGTCCACTCCTCAAAGATCTCCAGCATCTCTTAAATAAGCTTTTCCTTTCCATTTTCATCTTTTCATTATTTAGCATCCATCCATTTATTTATACAAATATAAAATAGATTTATATAGATTTATATAATATAGACCTTTGTGAGGCAGAGTGCAGGGGGGCCGGGAGCAGGCCCCCCGGGCTATTTACAGATGTACTGGTCCACGATCTCGGTGCACTTCTTGCACTTGACGAAGCAGCACCAGTGGAACTTGCAGTGGCAGCGCTCCACCTGCACGCTCTTGAACTGGTTGTAGCCACGCCCGCAGCACATGAGCTCACAGCCATCCATGCCCTCCGAGGTCTTGTTGCAGAGGCGACCCTGCGTGCCCAGGGAGCCCGTGCTCTCGTTGCGCAGGCAGTAGTCAGGGCTGGGGTCCACGTAGACCAGGTCCTCCGGGGTGGGCTGGGTGAAGCGGCTGTTGACCAGCTCCAGCCGGCCCTTGCGGGTGACGCGCATGGCGGCCGCACTGTCGTACTTCTCCTTCAGCCGGTCCCCCACCTTGCGGAACTCGGCCAACTGTAGCCAGCAGGTCTTGAGGCTGCAGGACCCCGAGACGCCGTGGCATTTGCAGGCTACGTCTGCCATCTTATACACAGCCTAGGGGAGGAGAAAGAAGGGAGTAAAAAGGAGGATCCCGGCAGAAGAGGCCCAGAGGGTGGCTGGGGTAGTCACAGGCCTCGGACACAGGAGGGGCGGGTAGGGTATGGGGATAGATAGCTTTTCAAATGCATGCAAAGATCCTTCCAGGGTGCTCGGGTGCTCAGAGGGAAAACATAAAAGGGGCGCCACAGAAAATAACACTGGGGAGGCAAGGCAACCTGTTCCTATCAGCCAAGAGGATGGCACCGAGGCACTTTCACTCTCTACTCTGTCAGTTTCTCATTCTTCAAAACCTGTTACAATCAATGCATCCTTTCCACAATCGGAAAACAAAGATATCTCCATCTTGATCAACGCCTCAAACAAATTACTAATAACCAACAAAATACAGCCAGGCACTGTGGCTAGTGCCTGTAGTCCCAGCTACTGGGGAGGCCGAGGAAGGAGGATCACTTGAGCCCAGGAATTTGAGGATGCAGCAAGCTAGGATTGTGCCACTGCACTCCAGCCTGGGCAACAGGGCAAGACTCCATCTCTAGAAACAAAGCAAAACACAAGAAAACAACAAAATGTGTCGAGCTTTTGCATAATAGGAGCGCAAGTCAGAAAAAAGAATCCAGTTGTATCACAAGCCTATCACAGAAATCCCTGGCATAGCCCTGGTTAGCCCAAAACTCTCCCTGATCGTGTCAAATACCCTGAGAATTAAATCGCCCCTTTCCCCATGTTGCCACGTGGTCACTAGCTCCATGGAGTCATCAGGAGTCTTGCCATACGCCATCCATTTGTAAGCAAGACCACTTGTCTTCCTCCCTAGCAGCCCCCAGAGCCCCCCGGGAGAGGCGGAGTGACACAGTGAGGCAACGTGCAAGGGAACTGCCAGCGGCTGGGCCTGCCCGCGGGAGCACTTCGTCGGAAAACAAGTCTAACCCGGAAGTCACAGAACACCGCAACGTGCAGTAGATGCGAACTTGAGTGATCCCAAATCAAAACGTAAAAGCAAGAGCAGACCAGAAAGCTGCTTACAAAGTGCTTTTCAACGGCAGCACACGGACGCACCATGGCAACCAACCCTGGCAGCAGGCCCAGACGTGCAGATGGCGGGATGAAAACGCAAGCCGGCTGCAGACCATTTTCTTATGCACAGCCATTGTCACCAACTGAGTCAGGACTCATTTTTCAAGGGTTTCTCTTAGATTTCTTTTCAAGAGCCCCCAGATTGTGTCTTTATTCAGAGCTAAGCAGAGACCACTGCAGGTGCAAGAGACAGCACAGCCATCATCAGTGCATATGACTGTTGTCAAAAGTCTTCCCGAGTTTTTTCCGGGACGGAATTATTCCCACTATTTTATGGTGGAAAAACTGAAGCTCTAGAGAGGCTCACTAACCTCCGAGGCCACCCAGAAAGGAGTCAGAACAACAAGCACTTATCCACTCCCATCCTGGGGCTTAAAGTTGGCTTAGAGCAGAGGAGGAAGGCAAGGAAGGCTCTTCCCAAGGTGAAAGGCACCAGCACTTAGCCGGGCAGCTCCGGGTCCAAGACATAAAGGAACTGACACCCCATTCCCACAGACACTTCAAAGACGGGGCCTGCAATTACCCTTCCGGCCCAAATGCCCTGGGTCTGAGCTGCAGCCTGACATTCCTCTGGAAATGGTCCTTAGTTTAGAGAGGGATGACAGGCGTCTGGCATTGCTGAGAGAAGGAAACATTAAGGATTGGAAACTGCGCACCTTGTTGCTTAGCAGCTCAGGGCACGGATAAGCATCTCTTGCAGGGCAAACACTCAGACACAGTTGGGGAAGGAGAGTCGGAGCAAGACTCTGGAGGGCAAGGACCAGAATTTTAGGAAAACAAATCCAAGAGGAAGCGCACCAGTTTAAACACCCCCTCCATCCTTTCCCTAATTCAAAGATGTTGTAGAGATAGGAATATCTGCAATTTTTTTCATATTTTACTATTGATATATATATATATATCAATATGTATATACACACACACACAAGCTCCTTTTGTAGGCGATAGGGGGAAATGCCAATTTTCAGCCCAGACTGCTAACTCAAAAAGCCAAAAAAAAAAAAAGCTTTAAAAAATATTGTAGTTCTACAATTTGTCCCTGGAAAAGCCCTCTCAGCTCCTCTTCCACTTCTATCTAATGGTGTGTTGAGCCTGGTGACAGACAGGAATGTCACAGGATTAGGCACCAGGCTTTTATCTGGAAAATGCTTACAAACCCTTCAGTGGCAGAACAACATCAGCCGCGGGTGCTGTCGCCACTGTCTAAGAAGGAGCTATCAGATGCTCTTGCAGGCCAAGAGAAACTTCTGGCAAAGGAGCTTAGGATTGACTCTGTGTCAAGATGCCAGATCCTGGATAATCTTTTCTTCTTTTTAATCTGGTTCTAAAATACTTGTCTATTTTCCATCCCAGCCATCACTCAGTCCTTGCTGGAGAACTTTGTGTGTAGGTGTGAGGAGGCAGGCAGTGAATACCTCCGGCCTCAGATGATGACTGATGGCCGAGGCCTGTTCCTTGGAGAGGATAAAAAATAGAGAGGGCCAGGAATTCCCAACCTGAAGCAGGCAGAGGCAAAGGGAGAGATAAGGAGTTAAGGAAGAGGAGAGGTGTGGCGCCTGAAGGAAGGGGCTAAGCGGGGAGACAGACAGGGAAGGTGTGCAAGCCAGAAACAAGCTCCATGGGAGAGAAGGCTGCCAGATAAGAGCCCAGACAAGTCAACAAACAATTAAGGGCAATAAAGTGAGACGGACTCAGCAGCAGGGGAAAGGGGAAGAGTGGGTGGTACCTGCCTGGTCACAGGCACGTGCGGACACCATAGCACAGCTCAGCAGAGCTGAAAGCAGCCTCTGTGAATCTGACCTCTCCCGAGGAGGCAACACGGAACTCCTCTGTGCGTATCCATTTGCCCCACCCACATACAGCACACGGACGGTTGAAGCAAAGGGGTAGAGAGGGCAATCCCTGCCCACAGGAACCTACCGCCAACCTCCCAAGGCAGAGGTGGAGTAAGGAATACTTGAGAAGAGCAAGCACGCCCAACTGAAGATCAGGTGGGAGAAAAACTACTAACAATGGGGACTAGGGAGGGCAGTGTTTCAACTAGGATCTCAAAAACTGGATCGACTCCGGGCATTCAAGAGATAAAGTGTGGATCTTAACCCCTTCACTGACGTCTCTACTCCTCAGGCTCAGACACCCAAAGACGTGGGCAAATGGACTGGGAGACGGACAGGGTGCCTGAGAGACCGGGAGGCTGCACACACGCCCTGAGCAGAAGTCACCTGAGATGCCTCCAGTCTCTCTGCCCTGGATTAGCAACTACCAGAACTCCTAACATCACCACAGACTGACACCACCTTACACACCTCCTTTTCTGGGAAACAAAAGTAGCCTTTGGATAGGGGAGGTGTAAGGAAGACCCTTGGGCAAATAATCCACTCTGGTCTCTACCCGATACCCCACGGCGGGTGATGCTATGCACACAGGTGCACCACATTCCATCCAGCCAATACCACAAAATCCCCATTCAGACAAAAGACACTTCCTATTCCATTTCTTTGATATGTGCTCCAATACATGAGTTCACATTTTCTTTTCTTTTCTTTTTTTTTTGAGACAGAGTCTTGCTCTGTTGCCTGGGCTGGAGTGTAGTGGCACAATCTCGGCTCACTGCAACCTCCGGCTCAAGCAGTTCCCCTGCCTCGGCCTCCCAAGTAGCTGGGATTACAGGCGTGTGCCACCACGTATGGCTAATTTTTCGTATTTTTACTACAGATGGGGTTTCACCAGGTTGGCCAGCCTGGTCTTGAACTCCTGACCTCAGGTGATCCACCCGCCTCGGCCTCCCAAAGTGTTGGGATTACAGGCATGAGCCACCGTGCCCAGCCTCTCATGAGTTCACATTTTTAGATTTTGCTATGTAAAGAAATTTTGAGGCATATATTCATACCCTGTTACTGAATCACCAGGGTGCCACCATTAAACTTCTAAGAAATTGCCATTTTCTTTTTTTTTTTTTTTGAGATGGAGTCTTGCTCTGTTGCCCAGGCTGGAGTGCAGTGGTGTGATGTCGGCTCACTGCAGCCTCCGCCACCCAGGTTCACGCAATTCTCCTGCCTCAGCCTCCCAAGTAGCTGGGACTACAGGTACGCACCACCATGCCCAGCTAATTTTTTGTATTTTTAGTAGAGACAGAATTTCACCATGTTGGTCAGGCTGGTCTCGAACTCCTGGCCTCAGGCGATCCACCTGCCTGCCTCCCAAAGTGCTGGGATTACAGGCGTGAGCCACTGTGCCCAGCCACCATTCTCATTTTTGAGTGAGTTCATCTTTGTTACGATACGTCACCTGGGAACCAGAGCCAGCTGGCTTGACATAGACCCGAGTGGGGACAACACTCCAAGAAAGAAGTCCGTGCTGTTTCCTGAGAGCTCTGTTTGCAGGAGAAAGAGCCTCTCGCCACCCAGTGCTCAGACCTCAGATCCTTCTCAGGGGAAACCCGGGTGCACACCCATGTCGCCCTCGGTCCCTGTCAACATTGACTATGCAGAAGCAGCAAAAGGCAGAGCTTCCTGTGGGGCAGGCCCCCCAGTTTCGTGTGGCAGAGGCAGCCATGATGGGGGACAGCAAAGAAAAGTGGAGGCCGGATGCGTGCTCAGAGGAGGGGTTTTCAGGAACAAGGTGCAGGCGGAGAGGGTTCCCGCTTTCCAGCACGCCGCCTGGGGCCCTGAAGCTGCTGCCCAGGTGTGCTCTGCACATGCAATGAACCAAGCTCCCCTCAAACCTGCGTTGTTGTTTCTACTGAAACTGAGGCTTAAAAGGCGGTCACATCTTACATGAAACTGGGGAGGCTGTTTCCTTGAACCTTAAACAGATGGCTGTCTTCTCACACTTCCACTTAGGTTTAAACACTCCTAGCACAGAAGTGTGTTTGTCATTAGTACTTGAATATGTTTTTTGACTGGGTTTCTGGATACGTATGATAGCAGTTCTTAAAAGTCGACTCTGGTTTTACCGGAGCCTTTAACAGAGCATAAACCCTAGATGAGGTCTAATGGCCTGAACACCCAATCGCATTATCTGTTCAAGTTGCAAAGCAGGGGTGGCCAAGACAAGAGCTCTGCTCTAATCCTTATGTCTGGAATTCTGATCCAAACATTGCACCTAAGTCCTCTAGGAACTGTGAAATAATAAAGTAAGTGAAAAACAAAACAAAACAAAACAAAAAACAAAACAAAAAAAAGCACATGTGGCCATTGGGAAGTGAGGCATTTTGAAAAGGCTTTGTTCAATAGTGTGGACATCTAAACTTGCAATTGTAGGTAAGAATCTTCACGGTCAGACGAACCCGTTTCCTTGATGGCCAGGCCACAGCTGGTGGCACAGCCCGGGAACAGCCCCGAGGTCTGCAGTGCTGGGGAGGCCGGGGAGGCCCAGCTTACCCTGCGGCCAGCCTCGTTGTTCTGGAGGTTCATGAGCACCCGGCCCTGCTCCTCCGATCCTTTGGCAAAGTTCTTCTCTCGCTCCCGGGCATCCACAAACTCCTTGGCGAAGCGGTAGCCGTACTCCACATTGTCCCCACAGCCACCCCACAGCCAGTCCCGGGGCAGGTCCTTGGGCCGCGCGGTCCGGCTGCAGCCGCAGGTGGAGAGTTCGCCCTCGCGGCAGGCCCGGCTGATGGCGTTGACCACACCTGCGGCGCTCACTGCGTAGGTGAAGGCGGTCTCACGGCTACCTGCAAAACGAGGCAGGGGCAGTAAGGGGGTGCACTGTCCTCTCCCAGAGACTGTCCTTCTCCCCATCTCCCCGACTGACCCGCACACCGCAGCCTCTGCTGACACTCCTGGGGCAGGGGGCTCAGGAGGAGCGCTTTTCGCTTCCTGTAGCTCTAATGCTAGAAAACGTCTCTTTATAATGGGCTGAAATCGGCTCAGTTTTATTTCCGCCTCTGGGCCCTAGCTCAGCCCTAGGAAACCACCCAGAATAAAACAAGTCCCTGGCCGGGCGCGGTGGCTCACACCTGTAATCCCAGCACTTTGGGAGGCCGAGGCGGGTGGATCACGAGGTCAGGAGTTCAAGACCATCCTGGCCACGATGGTGAAACCCCGTCTCTACTAAAAATACAAAAAGTTAGCCGGGCGTGGTGGCGGGTGCCTGTAATCCCAGCTACTTGGGAGGCTGAGGCAGAGAATTGCTTGAACCCAGGAGGCGGAGGTTGCAGTGAGCAAAGACGGGGCCACTGCACTCCAGCCTGGGCGACCGAGTGAGATTGTCTCAAAAACACAAACAAAAAAACAACAAAAACAAAACAAAACAAAAGTCCCTCCAGCCCTGGCCTGCACTAATACCCACTGCAGAACAGCCTGTGTGACCGGTAGGTTCCTAGGAGGGAGACCTCAGCGGAGGGGAGAATAGGCATTCAGAAACACATAGAACACGGGAGTCGAACGGAATGAGGCTAAGGAAGAGATCATGGGATCAAGAGTAGGACACCGTAGCCTAACAAATATCTCCCTCACAGATGCCATTTCTCATCACTCTATGAGTTGCACATCTGTCTGTCTGTACTGCTGCCATTATCTAGCTAGACAGTGGCAGAGGCCAGGAGTCAAAAATGAACTAGAATTACAGTGTCTAGAAAGATCCACGCTGTCTTCCTCTCTCTTCCACAGGATCCACACTGCCTGCTAACTCAAGAGCACTGGGAACCACATTTATAGCACCTACAATTCCAGACACTCATCACGGTCCCTCTTAATACCCAGATCATTTTCCAGTAGAAAATCCCAACTATGTTCCCCTTTACTGTTGGGGTGAACCACCTAAAAATTCATATAATATATGTTCTATTTCAGTAAAATGCCTGTTTCAGAATACTCAAGCTATCAGGGACATGCAAGCCCAGATCACATCCACTAGGATGGCTATCACCAAAAAGACGGCCAATAACAAGTTGGTGAGAATATGGAAAAACCAGAAACCTCCCTTCCTGTGGGTGGGAATGGTAGGCGGTGCAGCTGCTTTGCAAAACAATCTGGCAGTCTAAGGCTAACAGTCACGAGGTTCAACACAGAGTTCCCACAGGACACAGCAATCCCACTCCTAAGAACACAGGCAAAGCTCCTTGTTTTACTGTGCTCAGCTTTCCTCTGCTGTGCAGGTGTTGCGTTTTTTGTTTGTGTGTTTGGTTTTGGTTTTTTTTTGAGACGGAGTCTCACTCTGTCGCCCAGGCTGGAATGCAATAGCACAATCTTGGCTCACTGCAAGTTCCGCCTCCTGGGTTCACGCCATTCTCCTGCCTCAGCCACCAGAGTATTTGGGACTACAAGCGCACGCCAGCGCGCCTGGCTAATTTTTTGTATTTTTAGTAGAGATGAGGTTTCACCGTGTTAGCCAGGATGGTCTCGATCTCCTGACCTTGTGATCCGCCCGCCTGGGCCTCCCAAAGTGCTGGGATTACGGGCACGAGCCACCACGCCCGGCTGGTGTTGCGTTTTTTACAAATTGCAGGTTTGTGGCAATCCTGCTACAAATCTATCAGTGCTACTTTTCCAATAGCATGTACTTACTTTGTGTTTCTGTCAGCATTTTTTAGCAATAAAATATTTTTAATTAAGGGACTGTACCTTTTTTTAAGACGTAATGTTATTACACACTTAATAGATGATAGAATAGTGTAAACATAACTTTTATATGCACTGGAAAACCAAATAATTCATGCAACTCACTTTATTGCATATTCACTTTACTGCAGTACAGTGGAACCAAACCTGCAAACCTGCAATATCTTGGGAGTGCCTTTATACCCAAGAGAAATGAAAACATATGTCCACACAGAAACTGGCATAGGAATGCTTCTTGCAGCATTATTCATAACAGGCAAAAAATGAAAACAACCAAACTATCAGTGGGTAAATGGGTAATCAAAATGTGGTATTATCCATGCAATGGAATATTACTCAGCCATAAAAAGTGACTGGGTGTGGTGACTCACACCTGTAATCCCAGCAATTTGGGAGGCCGAGACAGGGGGCTCACTCGAAGCCAGGAGTTTCAGAACAGCTTGGCAACATAGCAGTACCTCATCTCTACAAAAACATTAAAAAAGAAAAAATTAAGCTGGGCATGGTGGCTCATGCCTGTAATCCTAGCACTTTGGGAGGTCAAGGAGCATGGATCACCTGAGGTCAGGAGTTCGAGACCAGCCTGGCCAACATGGTAAAACCCTGTCTCTACTAAAAATACAAAAACTAGCCAGGCATGGTGGCAGGTACCTATAATCCCAGCTAATCGGAGACTGAGACAGAAGAATCATTTGACCCCAGGAGGCAGAGGTTGCAGTGAGCCGAGATCATACCATTGCATTCCAGCCTGGGCAACAAGAGTGAAACTCCATCTCAAAAAAAAAAAATTAGCTGGGCATGATAGCATGTGCCTGTAGTCCCAGCTTCTCAGGAGGCTGAGGTGGAAGAATTGCTTAAGCCCAGGAGCTGGAGGCTGCAATAAGCTATGATTACACCACTGCACTCTAGCCTGGGCAACACAGTGAGACCCTGTCTCAAAAAAAAAAAAAAAAAAAGAAATATATGTAGACTACAACACAGATGAACCTTTAAATCATGGTGCTAAGTAAAAGGAGCCAGTCACGAAAGGCCATATATTATATAATCCCGTTTATAAGAAATGCCCAGGATAGGCAAATCCGTGGAGAAAGAATAGTGGTTACCTAGGGTTGGGGGTTGGAATACGGAGAGTGACAGCTAACGAGTATGCAGTTTCTCTATGGAGTGGTGAAAATGTTATGGAATTAGATAGTGGTGATGGTTGCACAACCTTGTGAATATGCTAAAAGCCACTGAATTGTACACTTTAAAATGGTGAATTTCATGGTATGTGAGTTATATATCTCAATAAAGCGGTTGTAAGAAATAACAAATGATACTTATAGGGACTAAGATACAGAGAGAAGGGAGTGATTCTTAGCAGGAAACAGATTCAATCCTGATCTCAGAGATTAAACCAGGGAGAATCCCACAGTCTTGTCTTAGGAGGTAGA
Source organism: Mandrillus leucophaeus (assembly GCF_000951045.1). NCBI lineage: Eukaryota > Metazoa > Chordata > Mammalia > Primates > Cercopithecidae > Mandrillus > Mandrillus leucophaeus. Next base: position 1,864,474 of record NW_012108585.1, on the reverse strand, counting down.
AAGGGAAGCAGTCTGAAATCAATCAATAGGTCTAGAGAAATCTCCCCCTTGGCCTTACTTCTTGATGATCTGGGCATGACACAGTGAAGTTTACAAACAGACCATGCTGAGTGAGTCCGTTTTTCTCTATGAACCAGTGGCTGGCTTCTGGTCAGTTGTGAAATAAGAATAGCCCAAGAAAAACCGAAATGATGGCAGGAAGTTACACTCATGATTTGGCCAATAGGACCTGGTCTACGGGGCTCAGAATGAGATAAGGAGCACTGGGGATGGTAAGATGGCCAAAGAGGCTCTCAGGGAGGAGGGTCTGGGCCCCACTTTGAGGAATTCATCTCCTTAAAATGCAGCCTCAACCACCTGACATGGCATCCTGGAACGGAGGGAGCCTCCCAGGCTGCAGCCCCGAGCTATCCTCCATATCCACCGGGAGCTTGCCCTCTACAGAGTTCCTCAGAGAAGTGGGCTGGGTTTTCAAGGCAATCCATTCCATCTTTTTTTAAATGACTCTAATCACCAGAATGCTCCTTCTTGTATTAAGTTGAAATATGCCTCCTCATGATTTCTGCCTGCTGCAGTTGCACTGTGTATAATCCCTTTCCCATTTGACAGCTCTTCCGCGTTTGAAAACAACTATTAAGCCTTTTACGTTTTCACTTTTCCAAGCTACATATGTCTGATTTATTTCTATCATTCTTTAGCAAACACACTTTTCAGAGTTGAATCAGCCCTCTCAGAACTGCCTTCTAAAATCACGTACCTGCAGCTGAACTAACACACCCGACATTTTGTACTCAGACGATTCTACCCTATCATGACTGTTTGGGGTCCAGATTTGCCCTCCGGAGCGCTGCCTGCCTCTTTCAGTCGGGGCTTCATCAGAAGCTGAGTGTGGGTAGCTCTGCCTTCATGGGACAGCCTTTGGGCCCTTGGGTAAGCCTACTGAGTGCCATCTACTGTTGCTACCTTCAGCAAGAAAGAGGTAATTCGGGGTTTCAGAATGGACATGCAACGTTGGGGTTTATCTATATATGCAACAGTTCAGAGCTGAATCTCTAACCATCTCAAGAATAAACGGCTAAAAAAAAAAAAAAAACAGCCATGAGGGACGCGTGTCTTTCTCCTACAGGAGAGCAGAACAATTTCATGCCCTCTCTGTTCCATAGCAGCCCAAGGTGCCTCCAAGCTCCCTAGGCAGAGGCTGGGCAACGGGCAGAGGCTCCTCCAAGCTGCTCTGCCGCCCTCTGGTGACCGACTTTCGCAGCAGCTTCAAAGGAGAAAGGAAGCCTTTGTCATTCTCAAGATAGGGCGACCGAGGACTCACCAGGAGCTACTCAGGGCTGGGGGGAGGAAGGGAGGACAGCCTCCCAGGTAGCATGAGCCTTCAGTGATGCTATAAAAAGGAAGGGGAAAATCAGGCAAACAGAAGGGTTCCATTTTGTAACAGAATAGGGCTCTCTTCGACAGGGTTTGCTTTCGCTAGGCACCTAGTGCACATCTGAACCCAGCGGGGTGTCTTTTCTTGCCAACCCCTTTCTTTCCTAAGGTACAGCCTCACTTTGGGGCCTTTAGGCACATGAAATACACATGAAAAGATCTAGCCAACATCAGGCCTACATTAGGTCCCCAAGAGACATTAACTCCAAAAGAGATCAGAGGAGACTCTCTCTGCACCTGGGCCGTCCTAGTCTCCTTGCCCACAACACAGGGCAGGAGTGCTGCCAAGATTTTCGCCAGAAAGGAGAGACAAATGCCAAGTGGGTTTGAGAAGAATCAATAAACTGTAAGTAAATCCCACTAAACCCCCAAGTCCAGTCTGTTGGGAAAGCCGCCCCTAAGACTGTCCCGGGAACACTAGGACCTTCCTTTCATGCACCCTGAGTTGATACCGAAGGAAGCAAGAGAGGAGCAAGTTTCAACGTGTACTTTCTCCATCTTTAATTCCCTCTCTCTCTTAAAAAAATTTTTTTAATAGAGACAGAGGTCTCACTATGTTGCCCAGGCTGGTCTTGAACTCCTGGCCTCAAGCAATCCTCCTGCCTCAGCCTCCCAAGGTGCTGGATTACAGGTTACTGCATTGGGCCTTACTTCTCGATATGGACAGAGAGGGTAGGGAAAGAGGTCTGGAATAAGTGGGAGGGGCAAGGAGCCTTCCGAGTATCCTCCCTAAGAGAGGAGCACGAAGAAATCTCTACTTCCCCAACTCCCCTGCCAGGCTGAAATCCCTCTCTGAGGAAACTCCAGCCTCAGGTAACCTTCTGAAGGGAGGTGTTCTGGGAGAATGTCAGGCAGAAGGAACACAGCATTCTAACACTTCGCTTTTATGGCCCTGGGGATAAGACCCAGTAGAATAGGGCCGGATTTCTCAATTTCTTGCCAGAGAGGGGAGGATTGCATTTCAAAAGGACCGAAAACAATTAGACCTCAGATCACACCTCCATCTAAGCCATAGGGTAGCCCAAGAATCCTTGGCCAGCAGTGGGAGAGGGGAAGGGACAGGAATCCAGGAAGACCTGGCCCTCTCCCTCTCATCTTTTCTTTCGTCTGACCCCTTCCCCCAGGTTCACACATCCCTTTCAAATGAAAAAGCTGGGACTGGATGGGGTTGGGTTAGTTACAGCTATCACCAGTTTGGCCCAACATTTCTATCTCTGTTTCAAAGGTTCAAGTGGAAAAGACAAAAATCCAACAGACGTTCAGGGCTGCAATTTCTGGTTCTCTACCCAAGGCTCTTTTTTGTGCTGAGAGACAAAGGCAGTGGCGATGGGCTGGGCGGCTCTCCTAATCCACTCTAAATCAGCTCAGACGTTCTGCCCCCTCTCAATGAGTCCCAAGCAGCCTGCCCCGGGTGAGGCTGGAAGGCAGAGAGCTAGAGGACCAGGAAGCGCGTGGTTTCTGCAGCCTCCCAGAGCCCACTTCCTCATGTGCCTCTCTTGGTGCTTGGTGCACACCGCTGCCAAGCCTAGAGAGAGCCCAGTTAGGCTCCATTTGGGCTCTCCCTGTGCCAGTCCTGAGAGCGCTTCATTGTTCCCAAACTAATGCAATTCCTTAGCCGAGCCCTCTTGTAATGGCCTCTTACCTATCTGCATGACTCTCCCAAAGACAGACACGTTGTCCACTGTGCTGCAGTTCCATCGCCGCTGCCGGAACTGGTGCTGGCATTCCTTGATGCCTGTCTTGGCTCCCTCCCCTATGTAGGCCATGTGCTCCTGGTACAGTTGGCACAGCTTCCTCTGGCCAGGGGAGAGCCCAGGAAGCTGACTGCACACGGGCTGGGCACCGATGATAAACATCTCGGGTCTCTGCACCGGGTTCAGAGCTAATGACCTATGACAGCAATCCAGAAAGGGGAAGGTAAGGCCCAGGCGTGAGCATGCGCCTGTGTGCAGCATGAAGTCATTCATTCAGCACATTTAGGGAACGCTTCCCTGTGTACAAGGCACTGGAAAGAAAAATTAGTAAATCAGAGTTCTGGCCTTCAAAGGACAAACTGAAGGAAGCTGAGGCATGAACACAAAGGACACGCGAGAGGCCAAATGCCCCAGACAGACTCCAGTGTCTGGATCTGCTGTGATCAGAGAGGAAAATAGCTCTTAAGGCTGAAGAGAAGCCTTTATAGGGAAATGGCCAGAATTTGAACTGGATCTTTTTTTTTTTTTTTTTTTTTTTGAGACGGAGTCTCGCTGTGTCACCCAGGCTGGAGTGCAGTGGCGCGATCTTGGCTCACTGCAAGCTCCGCCTCCCGGGTTCACGCCATTCTCCCGCCTCAGCCTCCAAGTAGCTGGGACTACAGGCGCCGCCACCTCGCCTGGCTAGTTTTTTGTATTTTTAGTAGAGACGGGGTTTCACCATGTTAGCCAGGATGGTCTCGATCTCCTGACCTCGTGATCCACCCGCCTCGGCCTCCCAAAGTGCTGGGATTACAGGCTTGAGCCACCGCGCCCGGCCTGAACTGGATCTTAAGAATGGGGGGGGCAGGCAGATAAGAAGACAAGGGGTGGGGGGCAGCTCTTCATTTTAGGTAGAGGGCAAAAGGAGCCAAACCTCAACGGGAGAGCACAGGCCTCATTCAAGGAGTAGGAGTGACTAGTTCAGTGCAGCCCAACTGCATGGTAAGCCATGAAAGCAATCAATTCCTTTGCATGGGACTCCCCTGTGCCTTTAACATCCAATCACTTTACATACATCACGATCTATTCTACATGTTTTCACTGCCATGTCTCACTTTGAGCCTCCTCTCATCCACTCTTCACCAGTTCAGAGGCTCTCCCTTTTGCTCATCATCTACCAGCCATATAGAGTGTTAGATGAGAAGGTTGCAGATTTGCCATCTGAGTAAAAATGCTAGTGGCAGAGACCATGCAAAATAGGTGGTGATCGCCTGCCATTTCCATGTCAACTTGGCAATGACAATAGCCTTTAAAACACAAGAAGAAAGCCAGCCACCCATGGTGCTGTGAACCCCTCATCTGGCCTTCAGACTTAGAAAAGAGGAATTCTATCTCCTACCAGCAAAACACACAAAACAAAGGAACAAAAACTTCCAAGTTTTTGTTTTTTTTTTTACCCCAGAGCAATTTCTAACAATTCATGGGCACGAGGGAAGGTCCAAGGAAAAGGGAATGTGGACAGGATTAGAGAAAAAAAATCAAATGAATGGGTTCTTTATCCTCAGGGAACCCTGACAAAGGTAAGGGCTGAGAGAGGCACAGAGCGTTCTTAGTTGTCCTGGGATAAAAGAGGCCCTTAGTTTTCCTAGGAATCAAGGTACCATGGACACACGGTGTCCTTCCTCCTCATCTCAGCCGCTGAAGGCGGCCTCCGGCTGTGCAGGCAGGACCTCAGCCCCTCTCACTCACCACCAGGAGTTGGCGTCTGTCAGAAGCTGAACCCAGCTGGACAGCAGAGCAGCGGTGAACAGCAGCAGCAGGCTGGGCATGGTCGGCCTCAGCCCTCCCCAGTGCCCTGGGACTGACAGCTTCCAGAGTAGGGCTCCCTGGAGAAAACAGAAATGGAGAGTCAGTGTGGAAGCCCAGCGGATAAGGGCACACCAGGAGCCGGGGTGAGGTGGAGAAAAGTGCACGGATGCTTACATGCTGCTTGCTCCCCACAAAGAAGCTCGGCCTCTTTCCAGTCTCCACCTCCCACCGCTCATCTTCCCACCCTAGGACTTCTGTCTCTTACCCCAAACTGTGGGAGCCCTGCGCAGGGCTTAATTTCCAAAGAAATAATGATCTGAGAAACCAGAAACAGAAATGAAAACAAGTAATTTCAAGAGTGGAGCTTGCTGCGTTCCTCCGTTCGGCACCCGGGAGACCACTTAGGCTGTTGCAAAACACACCTGTCCTTGCTGCAGAACGTCCAAAGAAACGAGGACCATCCTGTCCACTCCCCTACGTCCCTACCTCTCATTTCAGCCCAGAGACTTATTTCTCTCTGACCCTCAGGCTCTCCTTCGTGGGATGAAAAAATTTTGGTGCATTGGATTTACCTGCACCCAAGGAGGAGTTTCCCCTCTCCATCTGTGCCCTTCTCACCCGCAGCAGATTTTCTGAGTCCCAACCCTTGTGTACAGATCAAGCACTTTTCACTTTCTCAAGGCACCTTCTCTGAGAAATGTAAAAGACACACCGCGAACCGCCCGCTTGGGAAAGCTTTGGTGGCTGAGGTGGCGCCTCCCTAGGCGGCCCCTGCCCCTCCTGCCCCTCGAGGGCGGCACTGAGCATCTTGCCCAGCAGCTGCACCGAGGACACTGCCAACGCCAGGCGGCAGCTCTGGCATCAAATGCCTGAGCTGAGGACGCATCTTCCAGATGCCACGGCCCTTCCCCGGTAGCTCCCGAGCCTCCCACCTCTCGGCCTCCTGCCTGCTGTAACTCACGCCGGTTCCTCTATCCATCCCCGAGAACCCCTGTCCCCAGCTCGTCAGGCCCGCGGCAGATCCGTGCTCCGGACCCTGGAGCGAGCCCGAGCCTAAGACACACGCCCCCTGCGGCTCCCCCGCGGTCCTCTGGGGCCTGCGTCTGGGCGTGACCCGCGCCTCCAGCGGCCTCCCCGGGCCCCCGAGGCCCCGGACCTGGCGAGCGCAGCCCCGGCTCACTGCGCCGCTCTCGCGCGTCGACGTCCCCAGGCTCTCCGGGAGGGGGCGGCAGGTGCTTCGGGCCATCGGCCCAGGAAGTATTTTTGTCCTGGGGCCACCAGGAGACGAAGGTGGCCCAAGCAGGATCCAGGAGAGCTGGGACACAGCCTTTCCCCCACCCCCTTTTGATTTTCCTCCTAGAAGTCTCAGCTGGAGCGGGGGAACCAACAGGCAGGTGTGTGGGGCCGGCAAGGGGCAGATCAAAGAAGAAACTTGCTCCTTCCCCTTTGTCATGCAGAGCCAGCTCGGAAATGAGCCGGCCTCCAGCCCGGGACTAACAGCCCCCACACCCGACTCTCCTCAGACCTCCCCTCCTCTGAAGGATGCCCCTCCCCCTCCCCCTCCCCCATAAATCCTCCTCGTCCCCCAGGGCAGAAGGTCTGTGAATGCACCGACTGGAACCAAGAGAGATGGAGCAGAGATAGGGCTGGCACCAGGAGCTAATGGTTTTATGGAGGGGAGGGGACCAGGTCCCGAGTAGGGAGGACAAGAGAAAAGCTTCAAAGCGTTTCCTAGTCCAAATATCCTTAACTCCACCTACCAGTCCTTCCCGGGATTGCACAGCTAGGGCTGCCCATGCCCTCCTGCTTCTCCGGGTCCCCGAAGCCTCCTGCCCAGCCCATGCCCAGCTCACCACCCTGCCGCCTGCAACACCTTCTCTCCCTGAGGACTGTGATCCTCACACATTTCCACCACTAGATAGCGGCGTTCTTCCTCCCCACCTGTGACACTTGTCCCTCACACCAGTGCCTCTCACCTGTCACCCTTCCATCAGGCTCCAGTAAAATCTCTCCGGTCCTGCAGTTTCTAGGTTCAACCCAGGCTACATTGGGGGCCACCGTTTCTGAGCCAAAGACAGGCCTGGGTGCCTGCTAATGGTCACTGCGGCTTTGACTGCCCCCAGGACAGGCTGACACAGCAACTAGGGCCAGACTTCCCAGGAGCTGCTAATCCTGCCCTCAGTGCCTTATAAACATATATGGAGACAAGAAGCACTCCCGCAGCTGTTTCCACTCCACTCCCCGCCCCCTGCCCCGCCCCAGACTTTCCACCAGACTCTCGGCCTATTAAAAATGCTTTTTTTTAAAAAAAAATTGCCCCCCTACGAATGGCTCTAACATGTGCAGTTGGCTTCTTTCTCCGACTTCCAGATGTGTGGTACCTGAAACTGAACTCCCCTATACACACATGTGCACGCAGGCGCACACACACACACATACACACACCCCAACCCCCTCAGGACGCTCTCTGTCCTGGCAGACAGATGCGAGTCAATTCTTGAGTGGCCACAGAACTGAGGCCAGGCAGCTGTTACATTCTCTTACATTCTCTTACATTCTCGTGCTGGAGTAGGCTGGGGTGGGAGGAGAAAGGACCCCTTAGAAAGGTAAATGCTGGCGACTGGTTTCATCAGCACGGGCAGAACGGAAACTTTGCGCCTCCACCTGACTGGGGCGTGAGGAAGCTGTATGGGGACTGATGGTTTTGTGTTAATGAGCAGGTCACATCAGGACCCCTGTTTGTGGGTCACTAGTGAGATTTATAGCAGGATTCAACCAGGAGAGGCTCTCTTCTGTGTAGGAAGAAAGATCTGGTAAATGCCCAACAGGCAGGGAAAGGCCTTTGCAATAACTACGGATTTCCTCGGGGTCTAAAAAGTTTCCCCTTCCTAAGAGGCAAGTGTCAATTCAAACATACCACAGTAGTTAAGAATGTGGGGCTCTTAGGGAGGCCAAGGCAGGCAGATCACCTGAGGTCAGGAGTTCGAGACCAGCCCGGCCAACATGGTGAAATCTCATCTGTAATAAAAAATATATAACAAGTAGCCAGATGTGGTGGCACATGTCTGCAGTCCCAGCTCCTTGGGACTTGAACCTGGGAGGTGGAAGTTGCAGTGAGCCGAGATGGTGCTACTGTACTCCAACCTGGGTGACAGAGCAAGACTCCACCTCAAAAAAAAAAAAAAAATGTAGGAATCAGGGTCTCTATTCCTTAGTAGTGACTAGGAGGCAGTGGGGAGGGAAAGACGCAAAATTCCCAATCAGGATCCTTCCAGAAGCCAGAATGAGCTGGTCAGACATCTGCTCTGTTCCTCCTCTTCATTCATCCATTCAGTCATTCAACACATTCATTAATCAAATGAGTTACGCACTGGGTGCCCAATATGTGCCAGTTACTGCTCCAAGTGCCAGAGACACGGCAGTGAACAAACAAATACATAATACGTTAGGTCCAGTGAATACTGTGAGGAAAATAAAGAGGGGACCAGAATCAAGAATGGGGTGGTAGTATACTCGATGTAGGGTTCTCAGGAAGACTACTCTCTGAAATATCTGTGCCACCAAAACCACAGGGTAGGCAGGATGGTGGGAGGGGGTGCAACGCCGCTACACCTCCAAGACCCCCTCTAGGGCACATCCAAGGTCCCTGCTGAGATGGCACTGTCCCACTTCACCATCACAACCAAAGAGGTGCGTGTTGGAAGACAGGAACTCCAAGATCTCCTCCTTTTTCTGCTAGGACTCAGTAACCCATTTTCATTTCCTTAAGGGGCCACGCCCATCCAGCCTAGAGTTAAGAGAACAAAAACAGAGACCCAGACAAGTAGACCTGAGACCCCAAAGCAACTCTGTGCTTTCCACCATACTTCAGAGCAGTACCTGAAACAAAATCCCTGCCCCACAGGACGAGGGCCTGATTTCAGGTCATTAGCCATTTACACAAACCCACCGATGTCTAGAACTGACTTCCCAGCACCCAGGGCCTTGAGCATCGCAGGATTTCTGCAGGAAATGGAGCCACCTCCCACATCTGCCCCTCTCCCCAGACAGGCGCCCTCACACCTAGAAACCTATCCAGAAATAGCCACGAGCCTAGGTGGGGGCCTCTTCCAGGGTGCTGAGCAGACTCCTTTGTCATTGAGGTCACACCTTTCAAGGGGCCTTCCCTGACCATCCCTCCCAGAGAAGGCCCCCACCGCCATTATTCTACTTCTAGCTTCTGGCATGTTTTAGCTGCAGCGTTTAGTGTGACAAGGAAGAGTGCGGCATGCTCCTCTGTTGTGCTTTTGCTTCTTCCCTCGCAGGCTCTGGAAATGGTCTCGTTTACCGTCTTCTCCCCAGTGGATAGGATCGTACACAAGGGTATGTGGGAAGTGCTAGAAAAATATTTGTTGACTGAAAGAAAAGAAAAGCACTCTTACTTGGTCACCCAGTGGGGAGCTACAGAATGTGTAATTTAAAAATACACTTGGCGGCCGGGCGCGGTGGCTCACGCCTGTAATCCCAACACTTTGGGAGGCCGAGGCGGGTGGATCATGAGGTCAGGAGATCGACACCATCCTGGCTAACATGGTGAAACCCCACCTCTACTAAAAATACAAAATAATTAGTCAGGTGTGGTGGCGGCACCTGTAGTCCCAGCTACTCGGGAGGCTGAGGCAGGAGAATGGCATGAACCGGGGAGGCGGAGCTTGCAGTGAGCCGAAATCGCACCACTGCACTCCAGCCTGGGCGATAGAGCAAGACTCCGTCTGAAAAAAAACAAAACAAAAAACCACTTGGCCTGTAGTGGTGGCTCAGGAGTTCGAGACCAGCCTGATCGACATGGAGAAACCCTGTCTCTACTAAAAATACAAAATCAGCCAGGCATGGTGGCACATACCTGTAATCCCAGCTACTCGGGAGGCTGAGGCAGGAGAATTTCTTGAACTCGGGAGGTGGAGGTTGCAGTGAGCTGAGGTCGCACCATTACACTCTAGCCTGGGCAACAAGAGTGAAACTCTGTCTCGAAATAAAAATAAAAATAAAAATACACTTGTGGCCAGGTGCAGTAGCTCACACCTACAATCCCAGCACTTTGAGAGGCTGAGGTGGGAGGCTTGCTTGAGCCCAGGAGTTCAAGACCAGCCTAGGCAACACAGTGAGACCCTGCCTCTACAAGGAATGTAAAGTTAGCCGAGCGTGGTGGTGCCGGGGAGGCTGAGGCTAGAGGATCGCTCGAGCCCAGGAGTTCAAGGCTGCAGTGAGTCGTGATTGTGCTATTGCACTTCAGCGTGGGTGACAGATTGAGACCTTGTCTCAAAAAAAAAAAGAGAGACAGAAAAAAACAGGCCGGGTGTGGTGCTCATGCCTGTAATCCTAGCACTTTGGGAGGCCGAGGCAGGAGGATCACTTGAGGTCAGGAGTTCGAGACCAGCCTGGCCGACATGGCGACACCCGTCACTACTAAAACTACAAAAAGTAGCTGGGCGTGGTGGTGCGCACCTGTAATCCCAGCTACTTGAGAGGCTGAGGCAGGAGAATCACTTGAACCTCAGAGGTGGAGGTTGCAGTGAGCTGAGATCACACCACTGCACTCCAGCCTGTGTGACAAAGTGAGCCTCTATCTCAAAAAAAAAAAAGAGAAAAAACGAAAGAATAAAAATACATTTGCAATTTTGTTCACATTCCTAGCATAACAGGGTAAACCATCTCAGCAGTCTTTGGAAAGGAAATGCTTCCCTTTGTGAACTCCTGGCTGCATTGCTGTTGAAGTGGGGGCCTCAGCCTGGGTGATTTCCATGGGGCAGGGGAGGGGCAGGTGGAGGAGGACAAGGCGTCGCTAGCTGGAGTCGTGTGCCTTCTCTCCCTTTCTCTCTTGTTGTAGAGAAAGGCTGTTTATGGACCTCAGAACAATAGACAAACACCTCCTAAAATATCCATCAGGTTCACTCATTTCCTTCCCAATTTCCAAGTGAGTACTCACCCTCCTGACATCTGAACACCAGAGTAGTTCTCCACGGTCTCACTCACAAGTGCACATAGATACAACACCAGTTTTCTTTCGAATACTCATTTGACATCATAATATTCCCCTATTTGAAAACTTACAGTGGTTCCCAATTATTTATTTCCAATTTGGTCTCATCTTACCTCTCATTGTTTTCCTGAATTTCCCAACATGAGGTCTCCTTTTCCAATCTCCTTCTACTCCTAGAACAAACCCCACTTTTCCTCCAAGACCTCATTCTGATCCTCTTCCCAAGGAAGCGTTCTCCTCTGCTCTGCAGCAATCCAGATCTGAAGCTCCTTTCACATCCATGCTCAAGATTCCCTCCCTCCATCAAACCATGCTTGATTAATCCCACCCCATGAGAATCTCATCCCCTGAGACCTCTTTGGCCTTTATGAATCCATGTATCTCATGGTCTGCACCTCCCTACCCCACTTATGCTGCCTTGGGCTGTTTTTTAGGTGAAGTATAAACTTGTTACTTCTCTAGTAGATCAAATGCTTCCTAAATGTTCAAACTTACCTTTTCGACTTTCTCTGAGAGCCTCTTTGTGCCCAGTATCATTTTACTCAGCAGTAACAAATGTCTTCTGATTGATAACCAATGACAATAGCTAGTATTAATCAACGTTTATTAAGCACCTCCTAGTGCACCGAACTGTGTTTCACATCTATTTTTCTCATTTAATCTTTACTAAAATTTGTGGCATATGCCATTATTATTCTCACTTTGAAAATAGGGAAACTAAGGCCGGGCACGGTGGCTCACGCCTGTAATCCCAGCACTTTGGGAGGCCAAGGCAGGCGGATCACGAGGTCAGGAGATCGAGGCCATCCTGGCTAATATGGTGAAACCCCATCACTACTAAAAATACAAAAAATTAGCCAGGCGCCTGTAGTCCCCGCTACTTGAGAGGCTGAGGCAGAAGAATGGCGTTAACCCAGGAGGCGGAGGTTGCAGTGAGCTGAGATCGCGCCACTGTACTCCAGCCTGGGTGAAAGAGCGAGACTCCATTGAAAGAAAAGAAAGAAAAGAAAGAAAGAAAGAGAGAAAGAGAGAAAGAAGAAAGAGAGAGAGAGAGAAAGAGAGAGAGAGAGAAAGAGAGAAAGAGAGGAAGAGAGGAAGAAAGGAAGAAAGGAAGAAAGGAGAAAATAGGGAAACTAAAATTAAGTAATTGTTCATACAGCAATTGAATGGTTGACCCTGGCTTGGAATCCATACTCTTCCCCAAATACAGGTCCTCTCTGTCACTAGAGCATAACACCTTCTCTGCTTTCTTTCTTTCTTCCTTTTTTTTTTGAGACAGAGTCTCACTCTGTTGCCCAGGCTGGAGTGCAGTGGCATGATCTCAGCTCACTGCAACCTCTGTCTCCCAGGTTCAAACAATTCTTGTGACTCAGCCTCCCGAGTAGCTGGGATTACAGGCACGCACCACCACGACCGGCTAATTTTTGCATTTTTAGTAGAGATGAGTTTCAACATGTTGGCCAGGCTGGTCTTAAACTCCTGACCTCAGGTGATCACCTGCCTTGGCCTTCCAAAGTGCTAGGATTACAGGCGTAAGCCACCACATCGGGCCTGCTTTCTTTTCTTCGTTGCACCATGGCCCTGTTACTAAGGCTGCGAATAGTGTGAAAGTCAGAAAACAACATTCTGATATATAGGAGGTAACACAAAAAGCACGGTTTATAAAACGTGCAAAGTTACTAGTATTAATACACATACTTAGATGCACACACAGCCTTGTGGGCAGAAAGAGCCAGACTTCTCCTCTAGCCAAAATGATATGTGAGTTGAGAACAGGCCAGGCTGCTTAAAGCTGAAGGAATTAAAATACAATAGTTTTAAAGAGTTGTACTTAGTTTTACTTGGGGATGGAAAAGACAAAGCAGGTCAAGAGCTAAGGGTCTGGAAGGGTGGACCCGGGTTTAGTGTGAGGGGCTCATGGGAGACACCGGCAGAGGTGAGGTACAGAGTGAATGTGAAGAAACATAAGGTTTGGAGAGAACGTGGAAGGACGTTTTAGATTAGTCTTAACGGTGAAACTGACCAAGAAACTATATCCTCAGCAAGAGAAGACTACTTTGATAGCACAAAATTGTCTTGCCTTTCAATGGATACGGCGATCAAGGAGCTCTGTTCAAAGCTTAGATTTGACCATGTGACTTCTCTGCTTAAAACCCTTAGAAGGTTTCCTATCTTCTAAAGGATGGAGTCACAACTCCTCATCTGATTACACGACGCCTTTCAGAATCTGACCCCGCCAACCTTTCCATCCTCTTTAGGATTTCATGTTGTGCTCTAGAACCCGGAACTCCTTATACCTCCTCACCCAACCCCATCCTGTTTCTCCCCGCTGTGCCTTGCTGACTTCGGGGAATGGTTTCTCCTCTCTGTGTGCAGAGCAGGCTCCTCTGTCATTGAGGCCACACCTTCCAAGAGGCCCTCCCTGACCGTCCCTCCCAGAGAAGGCCCCCAGCAGCATCATTCTATTTCTAGCTTCTCGCATGTTTTCGCCGCAGCGTTTAGTGTGACAAGGAAGAGTGCGGCAGGCTCCTCTGTTGTGCTTTTGTTTCTTCCCTCATAGGCTCTGGAAAAGGTCTTGTTTATCATTTTCTCCTCAGTGGATAGGACGTTGCGCAAGGGCATTTGCTAGAAAAATATTTGTTGACTGAAAGAAAAAAGCCCCCCTCTGGCTCTCAGGGAAAGAGGAAGCAGGCCAGGAAGGCCAGCCTCTCGTGAAGACCAGGAGAGTCCCTTTGGCTTCCACACAACTCGGTCCGTTCACTGTGACGAAGCTGCTTCCACCGTGGCTCCCCTTATCTGAGAATCCACTGCTAATTGAGCTTTTGGAGATTCCTGGTCCCAGACATATCTCTCTCTGTCTTCTCCTCAAAGACATGAGTCACATTCAGCTTCAAGTCTGGCACTGCTTAATAAGATAACGTAAAAATGTGTAAGACCTTGGGGAGTGCCCCAAGGTGCATTGGTCTAGCTGGGGAAAAGAGAAAACCTGTCCAGAAAAGTGTACTATAAGAAGTGTCAGAAGAGCCTAAGGGAGCAGCTGTAGTCAGGATGTGGGATTTGAGTAGGGCCTTGAAGAACGCGAGGGCTTTTAGCAGGAGGAAAAGAGCAGGAAGGGTTTCACGTGATGAGGTGGTTTGGTTAAAGAGAAAATTTTTTTTTTTTTTTTTTTTTGAGACGGAGTCTCGCTCTGTCGCCCAGGCTGGAGTGCAGTGGCCGGATCTCAGCTCACTGCAAGCTCCGCCTCCCGGGTTCACGCCATTCTCCTGTCTCAGCCTCCCGAGGAGCTGGGACTACAGGCGCCCGCCACCTCGCCCGGCTAGTTTTTTGTATTTTTTAGTAGAGACGGGGTTTCACTGTGTTAGCCAGGATGGTCTCGATCTCCTGACCTCGTGATCCGCCCGTCTCGGCCTCCCAAAGTGCTGGGATTACAGGCTTGAGCCACCGCGCCCGGCCAAAGAGAAAATTTTAAGGTCCTTTTGGAAGAAGAGGAGAGAGAGTGCAATAAAGGAGGACTTCAACAATTTCCAATGTTTTCAGAATCGCTTGTTTGTGAAATGTATGTAGTCCCTCCACAATCTAATATGGGGCCAGGCATGGTAGCTCACACCTGTAATCTCAGCACTTTGGGAGGCCGGGGTGGGACAATCACTTGAGGCCAGGAGTTTGAGACCAGCCTGGCCAACATAGCGAGGCCTCATCTCTACCAAAAAAAAAAAAAAAAAAAAAATTAGCTGGACATGGTGGCACATGTCTGCAATCCTAGCTACTCAGGAGGCTGAAGCGGGAGGATCACAGGACGTCAAGGCTGCAGTGAGCTCTGATTGTACCACCGCACTCCAGCCTGGATGACAGAGGTCTCTAAAAAAGTAAAAGTTAAATTAACATTTTAAAAATCTGATTTGGTATTCCCATCGATAATTCAGTATCGGTTATCCAGGAAAACTCCCATGATGACGTGCTTCCAGTTTCTGGGGGTAACACTGCAGGAATGGGGTCAAAGACACAGGGGACCAGGCACCCTGGGTACTGTCCTTTTGATCATAAAATGTGGGTTGAGTGAAACGTCCTAGAGAGCCAAATATAGAAGTTAAAATGCTGATTGATTACACACTTTCATTTCAATCATGCATGTTCTCTGTCTTTCAATTCTCTTCCTGGATCCAGGCCTGAAATGTTGGTGTCCTTTGTGACTCCTCCCTCTCCTTTGCCTTCCAAGTCAAATCAATTGCCAAGGTCTCTTGACTATATCTCTATAGTGTTTTTTTTTTTTTTT
>NW_012108585.1:1844475-1848516 GCF_000951045.1 Mandrillus leucophaeus | reverse complement strand
GTGAGCCACCGTGCCCGGCAGAAACACAAATTCTTTTTTTTTTCCGAGACGGAGTCTCGCTCTGTTGCCCAGGCTGGAGTGCAGTGGCGCGATATTGGCTCACTGCAAGCTCCACCTCCCGGGTTCATGCCATTCTCCTGCCTCAGCCTCCCAAGTAGGTGGGACCACAGGTGCCCACCACCACGCCCAGCTAATTTTTTTGTATTTTTAGTAGAGACGGGGTTTCACCGTGTTAGCCAAAATGGTCTCGATCCCCTGACCTTGTGATCTGCCCACCTCGGCCTCCCAAAATTCCGGGATTACAGGCGTGAGCCACCCTGCCCCGCGGCAAGAAATATCCTACCAAGACCTACTAAATCTGAAGCTCTGTGGGTGGAGCCTAGTAATCTGTCTTAACAAGCCCTGCAAGTGATTCTGATGCTCATGAAAATATGAGAACCACTGTAATTTAAGCCATCTATGGAAATAAGTAATGAATTAATACACTAAGGCCTTCAAGTAAAACTATGTATTTTATTTTACTATTTATGTATTTATATATTTTTGAGACAGAGTTTCACTCTTGTCGCCCAGGCTGGAGTCCAGTGGTGTGATCTTGGCTCACTGAAACCTCTGCCTCCCAGGTTCAAGTGATTCTGCTGCCTCAGTCTCCCAGATAGCTGGGATTACAGGCGCACGCCACCACGCCCAGCTAATTTTGTATTTTTAGTAGACAGGGTTTCACCATGTTGGCCAGGTTGGTCTCAAACTCCTGACCTCATGTGATCCACCCACCTCAGCCTCCCAAAGTGCTGAGATTACAGGTGTGAGCACCACCGAACCTGGCCTGAACTGTACACTTTAAATGGGTGAACTGTATGGTATGTAAGTTATACCTCAGGAAAGCTGTTACATTTTTTTAAAGTGTTCCTGATGGTGCAGTTAATCCCACCCCACCAGAGATGTCTGTACATCAGGAAATTTGTCAAGAATAGCAACGCTCTTGACCGGCCAGGCGCTGTGGTTCACACCTGTAATCCCAGCACTCTGGGAGGCGGAGGCAGGCAGATCACGAGGTCAAGAAATCAAGACTATCCTGGCCAACATGGTGAAACCTGACTCTACTAATAATAGAAAAATTAGCCAGGCGTGGTGGCAGGCGCCTGTAGTCCCAGCTACTTGGGAGGCTGAGGCAGGAGAATCACTTGAACCCAGGAGGCAGAGGTTGCGGTAAGCTGAGATGGTGCCACTGCACTCCAGCCTGTGTGACAAACTGAGACTCCATCTCAAAAAAAAAAAAAAGAATAGCAACACTCTTAATAGCTTCAAACCAGAAACAACACTATCCATCAACAATAGAATGGACAGAACAATTAACTGTGAGATACTACGACCATGAATTATTATGCAGGAAGGAAAACAAACTACAGTTACATGCAACCACATGCATGGACCTTCTGAACATAATATTGAGAAGAAGCAAGTCACAAGAAAGTATATGAACTATGGTTTCATTCACAGCAAAACTATCTTGTTTGGGGACCCACACGTTGGTGGTTAAGCCATAAAGAAAAGCAAGCAAGGAAATGATGACAACAGGGAGTGGTTTCCGAGGGAGGGGGCTGTGATGAGGAAGGAGCTCAAGGAAGTTCCCGGGGTGCCAGCAATGTTCTATTTTCCAACCTGGTGATGGATATGCGGCAGTTCACACTACAGCAGTTTATTAAGTTGTGCATATATTATGCTGTATGCAATTTTCTGCATTACATTATACAACAAAAATATTTAAAAATGAAAAAGTCTTATTAATACCTAATGGCTTGAAGGTCTTTATATATTTTCTTGGTGGAAAGTACAACTATAGTCTCATGGGGCATGTGATTTTTTTTATTTTTATTTTTTGACTTAAAAAAGAGGATCCTCATACTCAAAAAGAAACAAATGTTGGGAAATTTAGGTACAGGGACAACCACGTGGGATAACTATTTGAGGGCAGGTGGGGCTGGTGTGAGGGAGTTCAGTGCAAACCACATGGGTGTTGCACATGCAGTGCCAGGCCTGGATCAACCACACATGAATGGCAGCCCCTATGCCAGGAGCCGACTCAGCATCTCGCTTCCTCTCTTGCTCAGTCCAGGAAATGAGGATCTGGCAAAATCACCCTCTGTCTCGCTTTTTTTTTTTTTTTCGGTCAGTTATTACCATTTAGTCCTGTAGCTTTTTCTCTTGCATGGTTTTTTTTCTAGATACCATTCTTCCCCAAAAATCATTTTTAAAAGGTAGTAACCAAAGACGAATCCAATAATGTACCAATGACTTTATCTGCAAATTCCACTGCCTCTTACAAGAATCCCCGGATGCTCATCTTTCTTCTCAGCTCAATTAACACAGCCTTTCCCTGCCAGCCTTAATTATTTCTCCCGAGGGTCTCTGTCTCTAGGTCTCTCTCTAGTTCTTCCTTCCAAGCTTTGCTCCATGAATCCTCCTAGCCCTGAGGCATAGTATTCCTTTGGGTGATCTGCTTGTGTGTGTGTATAATCTACAGTTGGTAGAGATGAAAATAAAAAATTGGGCAGGGAGAGGGTTGTACCAGCTCCACCATGACCCCAGCAGTCCTTTGGGAAGCCTCATCGCCCAAATATTCTGTGTCTTTTCTCATTGTTTCTCTGGCTTGCAGAAGAAATGTCTTAGGGGTGGGGAGGGGCTGGGGGCTCGGTAGGAGTGACAAGATTTAAATTCTGGCCCTTAAGAAAAATGCTAAACTACTCTTCCCCAGAAATGTGTGTATCATTCCCAATGATAATGTACATAATTTGGGAAGCATACGGCAAAACAGACCCAATCACAGTGCAGGGTGGCAGGGGCGCAGAAATAAATCCTGAGGCCTTCACACTAAAATCTAGTGCTTGAAGATCCAGAGAATAGAGCTTCCCGGCTTCCAGCCCCTGGTGCCTGGAGCAGTGTGAAAGTGACCAACTCATGCACTGTGAGAATAAATTCCACAAAGTAGGCAGAACAAATCCCCAAGACTCTAGGTCCCTGTTCAGTTCCCAGAAATGGCAGATCCCAGATGACTCATCTGACTTGGAAAAGCACAATTTTCTCCCCAGTTATCAAGCAAAAGTCCACTGGAAGTCTTATTCTGTGCAGATGATAAGAAAGAGGAATTTCCCTTCTCCTGAATACTGATGAATTAAAATAGTTTTAAAAGATGCTTTAGAAAAAAAGGCAGAAGCGTATGGGTAACAGGTCAGTGTGGTTTAGGAATTGTTTCAAGAGAACAAGGCTGTGCACTTCCTTTTCAAGGGCTGGAAAATTGCGGGGTGTTTAGATGCGCTCTTGTCTTGCAAGTAATCTATTTTCACCAGCTCTAGAATTTTGGGATATTGTACTATAGGGGAAAAACATTGATTTGTGCAATTGCTACTGTTTTCTGCAAATTCCTGTCTGCTTAGATAGAGTGAATGAAGTAAATAAATGGATTTCTGGATCGCCACCAAGGGCAGGTGGATAATGTCTCTCTATGCCATGCGCTAATTAGAATAAAAATGTGTCTTGTGCTACCAAGTAGATGTACTACTGTGTTTGAAAAATGGAGCATATTTTTAAAGGACCTGGGGAAATCATGCAACTTTTAAAACCAGGATCACCAATTGGCAGACAGCTGTCTTTTCTTTTCTTTTTTGGAGACATCGTCTCACTGTCACCCAGGCTGGAGTACAGCGGCACGATCACAGTTCACTGCAGCCTCGAACTCCTGGGCTCAAGCGATCCTCCCACCTCAACCTCCTGAGTAGCTGGGACTACAGGTGTGAGCCACAGTGTCTGGTTAGTTTTTCTTTTTTTTTTTTTTGAGATGGAGTCTCGCTCTGTCGCCCAGGCTAGAGTGCAGTGGTCCGATCTCAGCTCACTGCAAGCTCCACCCCCCAGGTTCATGCCATTCTCCTGCCTCAGCCTCCCAGTAGCTGGGACTACAGGCGCCCACCACCACACCTGGCTAACTTTTTGTATTTTTAGTAGAAACAGGGTTTCACAGTGTTAGCCAGGATGGTCTCCATCTCC
>NW_012108585.1:1835499-1843420 GCF_000951045.1 Mandrillus leucophaeus | reverse complement strand
TTTTTTTTTTTTTTGAGACAGGGTCTCACTCTGTCGCCAGGCTGGACTGCGGTGGTGTGATCATGGCTCAGTGCAGCTCTGACCCCTCTGGGGTCAGGTGATCCTCCTACCTCAGCATCCTGAGAAGGTGAGACTACAGGCACGTGCCACAATGCCCGGCTAATTTTTGTATTTTTTTGTAGAGTTTCACCATGTTGCCCAGACTGGTCTTGAACTCCTGGGCTCAAGAAATCCACCTGCCTCAGCTTCCCAAACTGCTAGGATTATAGGCATGAGCCAGCCTATCATCTGTTCTTTAAAGGGACCTCAATATACATTTTAAAAATATATATTACATATATGAGAATCATTGTACTAAATGCATAATCACTATTTAGAAATCTGGATTTCCACAGGTGGTATTTTCTGAAAGTAGTTATATTGACTCTTTTTCTAAACAATTCTGTAATTCCACCCCAGAAACTAAGTTTAGATAAGAAGTTTTGGCCTCACCTGATTCCAGTCTTCTCGCTCTCTTGAAATCTTACTGAAGCTGTCAACCTTCTGCTTCAAAAATTAGTAATTTCCGTTTGGAAGAATAGGATAATTATTTCATTTTTTGTAAACAGGCAGGAGATGAATGTTGCAGTGAATGGAACGGCTGAAGTACAGCACCCCTGGGTCCACAGCCCCTTCAATGACGAACCCCAGAGCCTGTCTTCATCAGTCAGGTACCCAGGGACAAACGGCAACACAGGGGCCGCGGCTAGAGGGACTCTGAAGGCAGAGCGCAGCGGAGAGGCTGCAAGCAAATTCTCCTCGTCACTCACTGCTCATGCAGAAATGTCACCTGGGTTTTTATTTGGGGGGAAACCAGTAGCTCTAAGTAATGTGGGTCCCTCTAATGCTGTCCCCAGTTGACGCCCCTGTGTCTCAAACTGTTCCTTCGATGGTGCGGGGAAGACCTTCCAAATCCTCTGAGAGAAGAGGAGCCAAGCAGCTTTCTAAAGAAAACCACAGGCAAAACAAGTTCATGCCCACTCAGGCACAGCACCAGTTCCTTCCTCACTGATGAGAACATTCAAAGCCAAAGTGGTCACCTCTTCCGTCTCCCTCTCCAATGCTAAGCAGCCCACATTCCCTTTGCCAAAACTAGAGTCCCTGCTGGCAAACCCCAGACCAGGTTTGTGGGTCTCACAGGCCCTGGTTTTGAGAATTAAATAACTTCTGTGGCTGCCTCAGGCAAAAGCATGATCACCAAATTCAGGCCTGGGCAGGTTACAGAGGCTTTTGGTTCACCACCAATATTCTTTAGTTTCTTTTATGGCTCTGTCAGGCTTCGTTTCACGGAACTCCTGACCCTCTTGCTAAATTGCTCCCTCGGCTGCCTGTTTTCTTGGTGAAGGCTGCAATGACCGGGGTCAAGCCTTGCTGTCTACGCTGCCCCAACACGGGGCTCTGCAGAAAATGAAGGTAACACAAGGACAGCCTCTGGGAAGCACCTGGCATTCAGCAGGCACTCAATAAATGTTAACCGTTCATCATTTAACAAACGCTTATTGTAGGTTTACTGAATACACAGTACTGTAGGGGATATTCCAATAAATTAATAAAATGCTGCTCTCCTAGGAACTCAATATCACTGCCCAAGACGGTAGCCACTGGCCACATGTGGCTATTTAAATTAAAAATGAATTTAAATTAAATGTTCAGTTCCTCCATTGCAGAAGCCACATTTCAAGGGCTCAGTAGCCACAAGTGGCTAGTGGCTATTGTTTTGGCCAGCACAGATTATAGAACGTTTCCATGATCACAGAGAGTTCATGGACTCTTTCATAGTGCTGGTCTAGAGTGGAAGCCAGGCAAGAAAACAAAACATCACTTGTACAAAACCAAAAATTCCATTTGAAATCTATTGTTTAAATGTGGTACCGTAGGAGCTTTAACAGAGTTACTTGCAAAGTACCCTGACACTCAAGGTAAGGGTAGCAAACTGTAACCTACCGCCCAGGAGCAAGACCCCACCTACCAGCCGTGGAGGCAACCACTTTCTATTCCAGTGACAACCTATACTTCCCATCATTACAGATAATCTTTAGGAAAAGCAGCCGTCCTGTAAGGACCCAGAGAGCAATTTTCCATGATCAGAACTAAACCGTTAGCTGTTTTAAATCTGCTACTCAGAGTAAACAAAAAAGTTCAGACCCAGTGAAAATGCCAAAAAGTAATTTAAATGGAATTCTTTCCGTGACTCTTAATTCAAATCAACTAATATTATTGAGCATCTATTAGGTCTTACTCAAAGCTGGGTAACAGGAACTCTGAGGTGAGTAACAGGAAGCTTGTAGAGGTGAGGCAAACGTATGTGATTACAATATTTAGCAGGGCAATATGTTATAATGGAGGTTATCAATTACTAACCAAACACCTGAGACTATGTCGTTCCAATGGTGGGGATGCTCCCTGGGGGTGATGGTATTTGAACCTGTCCCTAAGAGGACAGGCAGGATTCTCACAGCTGGAGATAGGAGAATGAGACCCGCCCACTGAGCAAAGGCACAGAGGCCTGAAAAACGCACGCGTTTCAAGTCCAAAATTAACTTCAGAAAACAGAAAAGGGAAGGGGCAGAGAAAGAGCCAGAGAGAGAGAGAACCAAAGTCAAAATCTAAAGACAAACAAAAGGGATTAAATCTTGGTGAAGCAGAACCTTCCTACTGGGGCCCACTTATAAGGAGTTTGGGTGTCTCCTGTCATCTGCAGGAGACATCTGAGGCATCTGAACAGGGGACAGGCATCATCAGATGTGGATTTAGAAAAGCTCTGGTAATTGTTTGCTCCAACAATGATGGATGGAGTGTGGAGGGTAAGCGTCTGGAGGGTGGGAACCCAGCTGGGAGGTCTGATTCAGTAGAAACACTACAAGGGGCAGAAGGAGAGCACTGTCAGCCTGAGTGGAAAGGAGATGAGGAGGTGTGGTCTGTGCCTTATGCAGCCATGGGATGACAAATGTCAGCAGCTGGAACCAACTACCAGCACAGGCCTCGGGCCGCTGGCCTCTGGTCACTGCTGAATGGGGATGAAGAGTCCTGATTATAGTGTATCTGCATGTGGCTTTGGGGAGGGCCCACTGTTTCTGTGGTCACCTCACCAGCTGCATGAGACCGCTGGAGCAGGTGTGATCTCCCTGGGATCCGGGCTATCTTGTCAGCACAGGCCATGGATCAGAAAGAGTCACCGCTCCTGAAAATACAAACAACTTGAGATACATATCCCACCACCTAAGAGGAGTCTGCAGAACTCTCTAATTAAAATTAAGACACAATGACCATTAATAGTAGAAATAATTATTATTTATGTCTTCCTAGGCATGTGTGGATTTGTCCAAGAAGTTACTTCACTCTCATATGACATCCTCCTCCTTTGGACCCTCAAAGCCCATTGTAGCAGAGATCACTTGATGGTCACTAAAATTGCATGTTGCTGGACTATATTACCCAGCATCCATTGCACCAAGAGGTGGTCACATGGCTGGGTGCTATCTAAAGGTATGCTAGAAGAAGTGATGTCTGCAGCTCCCAGGGCTGGCCTCTAAAAATCTCCAACCAGGAGACCTCCAAACCCACTTTTCTTCTTTCAGCTTGATGCACACAAGCATGGTGGCCTTCAAAACCAGGCCAAAGATAGAGTGATAAATCAGAAGAAGTCCAGACCCCAAAATTACCCAGGAGAGACCTGCCTGTTAATAATGAACATCTATTTTGGCTTTTACAGGGGCTAGAAATAAATTTCTATGATTTTAGAGCCAATTTACATTTGGGAGATTTGTTTGTTAAAGGAACAGCAAGACCTTACCGAGTACAACCTCTTATAACATTTATTCTGTTTTGTATTAGACTTATCTATATATATATATATATATTTTTTAATACGGAGTCTCACTCTGTCGCCCAGGCTGGAGTGCAGTGGCACGATCTCGGCTCACTGCAACCTCCGCCTCCTGGGTTCAAGCAATTCTCCTGCCTCAGCCTCCTGAGTAGCTGGGATTACAGGCGCCTGCCACCACGCCCAGCTAATTTTTGTATTTTTAGTCGAGACGGGGTTTCACCATGTTGGTTAGGTTGGTCTCGAACCCCTGACCTTGTGATCCACCCACCTCGGCCTCCCAAAGTGCTGGGATTACAGGCGTGAGTCACCGTGCCCGGCGAGACTTACCTATATACTTTTTATCCCCCTTTTAGATTGTACACACCTTATTTTTATTTGTAGTTGCTCAAGGGGTTTCTAAGATTATCAAACAGGCATCAATTGTGCAAGGATTATTATCCCCATTAAACAGATCTAGGCTGGATGTGGTGGCTCACGCCTGCAACCCCAGCAGTTTGGGAGGACGAGGTGGGAGGATCACTTGAGCCCAGAGGTTCCAGACCAGCCTGGGGAACATAGTGAGACCCCTATCTCTACAAAAATAAAAACATTAGGCAGGCATGGTGGTGCACACCTGCAGTCCCAGCTACTCAGGAGGCTGAGGTGGGAGGATCGCTTGGCCCAGGAGTTGGAGGTTGCAGTGAGCCATGATCATGCTGCTGCACTCCAGCCTCGGTGGCAGAGTAAGACTGTATCTCAAAAAATTTTTTTTCTAAAGATGTAGAAGTATCCAGCCACTCGCTCCTCTAAGGAGAAAGAGTGAATGAGGGAACAGTGCCTGATTTGAGGTCTCGGACATCTTGTCTGTCTGGAAAGATAGGGAAGCACAACATCCTTGAGGTATTGAAAACAAAAAGTTTAATCCTATGTGAAGCTATTTGCTGAGAACAAGATCTAAATAAGAACTCGTGTTTTACTAATGCAATTCCAGCCTCCGTACAACCGTGTGACCCCAGACAAGTCACACAACGTCTCTAGGTTCCAGCCTTCTCAGTTAGAAAATGACGGGGCAGAGCCACATAAGCCCTACCGTCTTTTCCAGTCCTAACTTCTCTAGCATCTATTGACCAGTCAATCAATCGCTTAAATTGGACCATTAAGTTTATTGGGCCATTCATTACTCTTTCAAAATAAGTTATTTTTAGAATTCCCAACCTTTCATGAAAGTAAAGCCTAATAAAACACTAAACTGGGTTTTAGTATTAAATGACAAAAGCGAATTAAGATGTTTGGATATTATCATTAAAAAAATTCTTTCTCACAATAGGGAAAAAATGCTATCAAATTTTAAACTGCCTTTCTTTGATTACTCGTGAGGGCATACATTTTTTAGGTGTTTACTAACCAATTATATTCCCTTTTTCATAGTTTTTTTAGCTTTAAAAGCAGAACGCTTGCAGTAGGATAACAGGAGGAGATATTACTGCCTGCGTGTTTTAGCCAGCGGCCAACAAAAGGGGACTAAAGTATCTTGCCCAGAATTGTCACCAGCTCAACCTACTTGGAATTGCAGGACTCCCAGCACTGGTTCAGCTCTGTGCCTCTCAGAGTACGCCTGCCTTTCATTATGTGTGAAATTCAATGGAATAAAAGTGGCTGCAAGCATAGCATTGTGGGGTTCCATATTTATTCTCTCTCTGTGACAGCCGCATCCAATTTTCTCAGTTGAGAAGTCAAAGGGGTTACAAATTCCACCCAGGACCTGGAAATCCAGCTGGGCTGTTTGAGTTTTCTTCTACTTCTCCGTGAATAAAGATTCTACAGAAGGGCCCTAAACAAACAATGCTGCTAATGATGTGTGAGGCAGATGGGTCCTCAAACTCTCCTGGCCAGGGGGATGCTGGCTTTGCCTGGCTAACTCCGGTGCAAAAAATTGCTTTTGCCAAAGAAACCTTGTAACTAGATACGCGCTTAAATCACACAGAACGGAAGTGTCGAATCAGAAGGCACTTTTTTTCCTCCCTGCTGCTTTTCCGAACTTAACCATGCTTTGTGACCACAGCACTGTCCTGAAATCACCCTCTGTTTCTAGGTGATACGGTGCTTGTGCAATGATTCAAATGATGAAAGAAAAAAAAAAAAACCAAAACTCCCCCCTCCCATCTGGGTTCTATCAGCACAATAAAACAACACTGTTGGTTTCAAAAGCATTTAGAAATGTAGCTTAAAAAAATAAGGTTAAAAAACGGACAGAAAGAGAAATTCTAATGAGGACCCTCTGCAAAAAATGCCCAGTGGCCAGTGTCCTAAAGTTCAAGTCCAGGAAACATGAGTAATGGTCTCCGGCAGATCTCAACTACTGGAGCAGGAATAAGGGAGGTGTGTTCTCCGTCTCCTGCAAAAGGGCCTCATCCTTGTGGACGTTACTGGATCTGAGGCTGGATCTGAGGCTCCGAGATACCACAAATAAATGCGTGCTACTGGCACACGGCATCACCGCGGTTTCCTTGTCTCCCAGGCTGCGTAAGAAAAGCCTCGCTGCTTCTACTCATACGTAAGCACATTCACTGTTCCACAGGAAGCCTATGCTCTGGGCGGCACCCACAGATGAAAGAGAGAACAGGAATGTAAAAGTGCATCCCAGTGACTATCTCCAACTCAAAATGACTGAACCCCTAGGAAAATCTCAGTGGTACAACGTATTCATGTTTGTGTGAAAAGAAACCACACATCCAACACTAAAAGCCAATATCAATAACCAAAAAGTCAATGGAAAACAGTGCAGTATAACACAGCAAGTATAATATGACCTGATTTGGTTCAGTGGGGAACAGCATGGGAAGGTATGTGGCAAGTGATAAAACTATTGCATTTTTCCAACATTAAGAAAACATTGTCACAGACAGAGGCAAAACCAGAATGCCTTGTGTTCTTCACCCCAGCTCCTACGCAGCCCCAGACTTCTCCCCATCTGTACATTAGAAATAAGCTCCCTTTCCCCCTTCTTTCCCATACTCACTGCCCAGCCCAACACATATTTTTTTAAAATTATTTTGGAAAAAAAAAAAAATAAAGACTAGGTCTCACTGTATTGCCCAGGCTGGTTTTGAACTCCTGGGCTCAAGTGATCTTCGCACCTTGGCCTCCCAAAGTTTTGAGATTACAGGCATGAGCCACCGCACCCAGTCCCCAACACCTATTAACCAGAGACAAACAATCAAAATTAGAGTCAATATTTATTGAGTTCTAACTGCATACGTGGTACCAGCGGCTGAGGGACGGGATGAACAGAGGCCTGGCGAGGTGAAGGGTAATGAAGAGAAACAAAATCGTTGCCCCAGTTCAGCAGCGAAAGCGGCCAGGCCAGAAAAGGCCAGGGAAGGAGTGGTAATCACAGGCAAGAGAAGGGTGGAGGGTTCAGGGGTACGGTCATGTTCCCATCTGTGTAAAACTCTGGGCAGCAGCCACTGTAGGATCTGTCCCTATTTGGTTACCCTGTTTGAACAAACACACCTGGAGATAATTTGTATGCACAGAAGTAAATTTTCTTGACCCATTAAACCCCTTCTGACTTAAAAAATAAATAAAAACTTTAAAAAATTGAAACAAAACACACAGACTAAAACGCACAAGTCTTAAATATACAGCTTGATGAGTTTTCACGTATGTGTAGACCCATGAAACTAAGACCCAGACCAAGAACCACCTAACCATGGGCAAACCAAATTGATATGCTGCAGATAAATGCAAGAGTAGAATCTAGTTGGATCTCTAATATACCTTTTAAAAGTTGTTTCAGCTGGGCACTGTGGCCCACGCCGGAAATCCCAGCATTTTGGGAGGCTGAGGCAGGAGGATCACTTGAGACCAGGAGTTAGAGACCAGCCTGGGCAATATAGGGAGACCCTAACTGTACAAAAAATTTAAAAATTCGCTGGCTGTGGTGGTGCACATCTGTAGTCCCAGCTGCTTGGTAGGCTGAGGCAGGAGAATAGCTTGAGACCAGGAGTTCAAGGCTGCAGTGAACCATGATTACACCACTGCACTCCAGCCTGAGCAACAGAGTGAGACACTGTC
>NW_012108585.1:1829549-1834428 GCF_000951045.1 Mandrillus leucophaeus | reverse complement strand
TAGAGACGGGGTTTCACCGTGTTAGCCAGGATGGTCTCGATCTCCTGACCTTGTGATCCGCCCGCCTCGGCCTCCCAAAGTGCTGGGATTACAGGAGTGAGCCACCACGCCCAGCCTTCTAGCTTTGTCTTAGAATTAAAATGAACAGTTTCAAAAATAAACTTGATTTTCTTTAAAAGAAAAAAACAAAACAAACAAAAACCCTTAGTTTGGAACACCACCCATAGTTGGAAGTGAACCACCTGCTCTCTCCCAGGGCCATGGATAACTCAGTGTTAACCATGGGATTATGCTGGCCGAGAATTTCAAAATGCTCGTATTTAAGCACTTACTGTCTTATACTATATAACACTGAAAAATACTAGTTAGCATATCAATTTATGTAGTAGCCCCAACTTTCTATCAGTTTGTGACATTTTACAGGGTGTTTTTAATAAGCAATATATTTACAATGAAAGTTGTGATGGTCAGGATGCTGACATAGTATTAAGGAAGCAAATGTGTATTAAACTTTATTAGCAGCTCCTGGGCATTTCCTGTAGTGAAGCTTTACAGACTAAGACACGTTTCTGATTAAATCACAAGGCAAGCTGACTCAATGTTAGCTCTGCCAGTGGTGACAATTTCTTAGTATACTATTATTTAAAGTATGCCCTACTTTTTAAAGTTTATAGATATAAAAGCAGGAAAGTGGCTGAAAGAGGGATCCCAAAGATTGTGTTTTCCATTTTCCCATAGCACTTTAGCAGCTACTGACATGCCTGCGGACATACACAATCACTCCATTTGAAATTTCTCCTTTTCCTCTCTTATTGCAGGAATATCAATGAGCAATCCTAATCACATAGCAGTCTAAGTGATCGCTGGACGCGGTGGCTCACGCCTGTAATCCCAGCACTTTGGGAGGCCGAGGTGGGCAGATCACGAGGTCAGGAGATCGAGACCATCCTGGCTAATACAGTGAAATCCCGTCTCTACTAAAAATATAAAGAACTAGCTGGGCATGGTGGCGGGCACCTGTAGTCCCAGCTACTCGGGAGGCTGAGGCAGGAGAATGGCATGAACCCAGTAGGCGGAGCTTGCAGTGAGCCGAGATCGTGCCACTGCATTCCAGCCTGGCGACAGAGTGAGACTCCATCTCAAAATAAATAAATAAATAAATAAATAAATAAAGTGATCAAACCTTTATGTACTGTAGCGAATTTCTTACCATTCCAATTGCTCACAAATTTATTGAACTATCAAGTAAAAAGGCAACAATAGGCCAGGTGCAGTGGCTCGTACCTGTAATCTCAGCACTTTGGGAGGCCAAGACTGGTGGATCACCTGAAGTCAGGAGTTCAAGACCAGCCTGGCCAACATGGTGAAACCCCATCTCTACCAAAAATACAAAAAAAATTTAGCTGAGCGTGATGGCACATGCCTGTAGTCCCAGCTATTCGGGAGGCTGAGGCAGGAGAATCCCTTGAACCCGAGAGGTGGAGGTTGCAGTGAGCCGAGATCGCGTCACTACATGCCAGCCTGGGTGACAAGAGCGAGACTCTGTCTCAAAATAAATAAATAAAGGCAACAATAACAGATGACTGCAATCCTGAGTGTGCACCTGGGTGGGGAGACTCCAAGATGCTCGGCAGGTGGAGGAGAGGTGAACTCAACCTGAATTGTTCCCGTGACCTGAGAAAGTGACTTCTCATTCTATGCCTTATTTTCATTTGTAAACAAACAAACAAAAAGCAACTATTGTCATTAAATGTCTACACAGTGCTTTTGTTAAATATCTACACCCTGCTTTAAGTGTCATCTGGTTACTAAGATTTGCTAGTATGTGACAACTCTCATTTAGGTTCCCTGAACCAGTTAAATTAAGGAATCCTTTTTTTTTTTTTTTTCCTGAGACAGAGTCTCGCTCTGTCACCCGGGCTGGAGTGCAGTTGTGTGACCTCAGCTCACTGCAACCTCCACCTCCCCAGTTCAAGCAATTCTGCCTCAGCCTCCTCAGTAGCTAGGATTACAGGTGTGCTCCACCACACCCAGCTAATTTTTGTAGTAGAGACGGGGTTTCACTATGTTGGCCAGGCTGATCCCGAACTCCTGACCTCGTGATCCACCTGCCTCGCCTCCCAAAGTGCTGGGATTACAGGCATGAGCCACTGCGCCTGGCCCATTAAGGAATTCTTGATGGTTACAACGGTAGCCACTGATTTCTTATGTTACTTACTTGAACTCTTTGGTCTTCAATAGTAAAGTTAGTTAGTTAGTTAGTTGGTTAATTTATTTTGAGACGGAGTCTTGCTTTGTCGCCCAGGCTGGAGTGCAGTGGCTCGATCTGAGCTGACTGCAACCTTTGCCTCCCAGGTTCATGCAATCCTCCTGCTTCAGTCTCCTGAGCAGGTGGGATTACAGGCGTACACCATCACACTGGCTAATTTTTATAGTTTTAGTAGAGATGGGGTTTCACCATGTTGGCCAGGCTGGTCTCAAACTCCTGACCTCAAGTGATCTGCCTGTCTCAGCCTCCCAAAGTGTTGGGATTACAGGCATGACCCACCGTGCCTGGCCAAATAGTATGTTTAAAAATAAAAAATAAACAAAGAATCTCACTGAAGCTTGAGATTGAAGCTCAGTCTGAAGCCCCAGGCAAGTTGTTCCAACTTTAGAGAAAATGTGGACCGGGTTTTCATGCCTCTTTAATTTCCTGCACACAAGGGGGAAGGCCGGTGCTTGGCGTTACTGACCTCTTTAGGAATGACTGGATTCAGGAAGGCAGTGGCATCACGTGACATAAAGGTGTGGTTTTATCTCCGAACGCTCTTTTCTGGGGTGTGAAGAGTTAATGCTGGCACGGCTGAGCCTTTGCTTTTCTGCCCCTTGAGATTCTGGCTGTTTTTTTTTAACCTTTAACCCTATCCTCTTGGCGGAAAAGGGGACCTGGCTGTGAGCTCTGCCGCAGGGCCGATCCCTAAAGCTCCTCTGGGTCTGACATTATGTAAGAAATGCAAATATTCTGGCTCATCCAGATAGGACTTTCCAGCAAAGCCTGGCCTGGCGCCAGCACCTTCTCAAACAGGGAGTACCCTTCGCACTCTGGCTCAGTCAGGCCTTAGGCGCCTGGCAGGGTCCCACCTAACTCGGAGTTCCAAATCCGCGCTGAGCAACGCTGATCTTGATTCCTTCTTGTCTTTTGAAATATTTATCAACATGCGAAAGCCTATGTGGATCCTGATAAAAATGACCTTTACTGGCAGAGAGAACACAGCCCCAGGCTAGGCAGAAGCAGCCAAGTTCGCAGTCCACTCTACAGTGGTGACAGTTTGGAATTTAGTCAGCTGTAGGCGGTCTCTAAGCCTGTGCCTACTTCCCTTGGAAAACAGAATTGAAACTGCTTTAAAATATTGCTTCTCCATGCCCACTTCGGCCCTCAGAACTGACATTCTGGAAAGAGCTCTAGCTGCGGTAATCATCCCACCCCACAAACATAAAATGGCACTTGACAAAAACTGACATGCAAGAGCCTCCCTTGAGAGCGCCTTCTCCTCTCCCGCTCCAGATGCTCTGCCTCGCCTGCTTCCCCTTCTGCTCTGCAGGGATACACTAATCATTAGTCCTAGCTGTCCTTTTCCCTCTTCCCAGGTCCTGTCGCTCTCTTCATGCCCGGCCACACCCCGCTTTTCCTGGCACTGCCCCGCCATGCCAAAATCTCCCTGAAGTTCTACTCCCGGGCTGTCACTGGGAAGAGAGGTCACCGACACCAGAGTGGCCTTTTCAAGGATAAGGGGCTAGTAAGGAAGTCACCGCTAGAGGGTGACATAATTACACATAAACACATTCCTGGTCATGCAGGGCCACAGTCAGCGGTGGGCCTGAAGGCATAAAACAGATAGCAGCATATCTACCCTGCAGAACACACACTCACACAGGCACAAACACACACACATACTCTCTCTCTCTGTCACACCCACACACACCCACTCTCTCTCTCTCTCTCACACCCCTCCCCTACCCCCCCAACACACTCTGACCTACTTTGGCTAGCACACCCACCAGAGCCTTCAAGTGTTTTGCACGATCACCACACCTCACCGTGACCAGGTCCTGCCCACAGTGTGGTCAGTATCACACTCACTGTTAACTCTATTTTTGTCCCAAGCCAAAGGTACTTTGTTTTATGAGGAGCTGTTCAAATACCTAATGGGAGAGCAGTACTCCTAATAAGCAAAACATACCATACATTTACATGGCACTTTAAAGACCTCAAAACATATTTGCACATCTATTTTTCCTTTTGTTTTCAGTTGACATGTGTAAAAATTGTACACAGTTATACAGCACAGAGTGCTATTTCTATCCATGTAGGCTATGTATAATGGATCCAGTCAGGGTAATCAGCATATCCATCACCTCAAAAACCATTTCTTTGTGTTGGGAACACTGAAAATCCTCTCTTCTAGCTTTTTGAACAAATACGTTGTTAACTATATTCGCCCTACAGTGCTTTAGAACACTAGAACTTATTCCTCCTGTCTAGCTGTAATTTTACATCCATTAACTGACCTATTCCTGTCCTCCCCTCCCTGCTGCACTTCCCAGCCTCTTTCTTTCTTTCAGACAGGGTCTCCCTCGGTCACCCAGGCTGGAGTGCAGGGGTGTGATCATAGCTCACTGCAGCCTCGACCTCCTGGGCTCAAGCGATCCTCCTGCCTCAGCCTCCAGAGTAGCTGGGATCCCTGGTGCACACAATGCCAGGCTAATTTCTCTATTTTTGTAGAGATGGGGGTCTCTGCATGTTGCCCAGGCTGGTCTC
This sequence comes from Mandrillus leucophaeus, assembly GCF_000951045.1. Classification (NCBI taxonomy): domain Eukaryota; kingdom Metazoa; phylum Chordata; class Mammalia; order Primates; family Cercopithecidae; genus Mandrillus; species Mandrillus leucophaeus. Next base: position 1,829,627 of record NW_012108585.1, on the reverse strand, counting down.
GAACTCCTGGCCTCAAGTGATCCACCCGCCTCGGCCTCCCAAAGTGCTGGGATTACAGGCGTGAGCCACAGTGCCTCA
>NW_012108585.1:1825542-1828079 GCF_000951045.1 Mandrillus leucophaeus | reverse complement strand
GTGGTGGCAGGTGCCTGTAATCTCAGCTACTTGGGAGGCTGAGGCAGGAGAATCGCTTGAACCCGGGAGGTGGAGGTTGCAGTGAGCTGAGATTGAGCCACTGTACTCCAGCCTGGGCGACAAAGTGAGACTCTGTCTCAAAAAAAGAAAGAAAGAAAGAGTAAGAGTTGGTAGTGAAACCACAGGTCCAAGGCCACAGGATGGATGGATGTCTGGCAGAAGAGGAGTTCTGGACCATTTCTTTGTGGGTGAATGGAACATGCTGCCCTTCCTGACTTACAGAGGAGAAGATAAGATGCAAGCAGATGGCTGGCTCTACCTGAAAGATCATTCTCTTATGCTCCTACACTTTTGTTATGTTTCTAGTTCTTGAACCTGTACATGTCTTTTTCTTTTTCTTTTTCTTTTTTTTGAGACAGAGTCTCGCTCTGTTGCCCAGGCTGGAGTGCAGTGGAGCGATCTCAGCTCACTGCAATCTCCGCACCCCAGGTTCAAGCTATTCTCCTGCCCCAGCCTCCCGAGTAGCTCCGAGTAGTAGCTGAGATTACAGGTGCCCCCCACTACACCCAGCTAATTTTCTGTATTTTTAGTAGAGACGAGGTTTCACCATGTTGGCCAGGCTGGTCTCGAATTCCTAACCTTGTGATTCACCTGCCTCTCGGCCTCCCAAAGGGCTGGGATTACAGGCGTGAGCAACTGCGCCCAGCTTCGAACCTGTACATTTCTTTAAAACAGGAAATAAAGTTTAAAAAAAGTTTAACTGTCAGCAAATGTACATCTGTATCATTTTGAGGCACATATGTGAGGGTTTTGTTTTTTTTTTCTTTTTCAAAGTGCATCTTTATAAAAGAACAGAACAAAAGCAGCATTTACCAGGTCCCTACTATGTGCCAGGTATGCACTAGGCCTTTCCTTGCTGGTGGATGTTTTCTTAACGAATTCTCACCACAGCTCTGTGAACGGCAATCACTTTCGTTTTATAGATGAGGAAATTGAAGCTCAAAGAATTGAGTGACTTTGCCATAGGTCATGCAACAGACTACAGTGGGAGGGCAAGGACTCAAACACACCGCTTCAGACTCCAAGTGTGGTGTGAACACAGCTCACGGGAAATGGGAACAGAAGGCACAGGCATGTAGGGAAGAGTCACACGTGGACGCCACAGGCAGGACACTTGAACTTCTCTCTTTTTCCATCTTTGTCTGGTTCTACTGTTAGAGAGAAGAATGGGGCACATGAGGAGAGAGCTGACTAAAACAACAAAAAAAACTTTTTTTTTTTTTTTTGAGGCAATCTTGGTTGTAAAAACAGTTGCAAAGTCCAGACCATGAATTAAAATTTTCTGACTTTAGATAAGATACTGACTTTCAATTCTAAATACATAAGAGTTAAAATAAAGGTTTCTCTTTTTTCTTTCTCTTCTCCCTCTCTCTGTTACCCAGGCTGGAGTGCACTGGTGTGATCACGGCTCACTGCAGCCTTGACCTCCTGGGCTCAAACTATCCTCCTACCTCAGCCTTGTGAAGAGCTGGGACTATAGGTGCGCACCACTGTGTCTGGCTAATGTTTTAAATTTAATTTTGTAGGGATAGGGTCTCCCTGTGTTGCCCAGGCTGATCTTGAACTCTTGGGCTCAAGTGATCCTCTCACCTCAGCCACCCCAAATGCTGGGATTACGGGAATGATCCACCGTGCCCAGCCAGATCTGTTATTCTTGGGAAAAATAAAACCTAAGAATTCTTTGGGAAAGTGATTTTTTTAGATTAACATAACTGATGCCTCAATATGGAATATCCATAACAATGTATGACGATATATGGTTGCTATTCTAATGTTATTTTTTTTCTAAACAATGTAAAACTTCAGCCTATTCTCTAATAAAATTTCCACTATAATGTAATGACATTCTTCCCATCAACACCTATTCAAATTCTAGGTTTCACTATGGATCCTCCAAACTGAGAACTTTATTTCTATCACTCTGCTGGCACGTATAACACTAACAAATACTGTCACCGTCACAGGCATTTTCTAGCTCACCTGCTGGATCCCAAGTTCTTAAAGGCAAAAACATAATCTTCTACATCTTCGTTTATTTCATAGCACAGAGCAATATATATAATTTGTATTAATATTTTCCTGAATTTTTTTTTTCTTGAGAGATGGTCTCGCTCTGTCACCCACACTGGAGTGCAGGGGTGCGAGCACAGTTCACTGCAGCCTTGACCTCCTGGCCCAGCGATCTTCCTGCTTGCCTCAGCCTCCTGACTAGCTGGGACTACAGGTGCGTGCCATCACGCCTGGTTAATTATTTTTATTTTTATTTCTTGTAGAGATGGGACCTTGCTATGTTGCCTAGGCTAGTCTCAAACTCTGGGGATCAAGTGATCCTCCCACCCTGGCCTCCCAAAGTGCTGCTATTACAGCCACCCTGCCCAGCCCGAATGAGTGAATAAATTGAAAACCCATCTTTCTAAGTGTTCAGTGACCTGGAAATGGCTACATTTACAACACACTGTATTTTTTTTTTTTTTTTT
>NW_012108585.1:1821948-1823332 GCF_000951045.1 Mandrillus leucophaeus | reverse complement strand
GTCTCTGCATGTTGCCCAGGCTGGTCTCGAACTCCTGGCCTCAAGTGATCCACCCGCCTCGGCCTCCCAAAGTGCTGGGATTACAGGCGTGAGCCACAGTGCCTCACCCCTATTTCTATTTCTATGAGCTCAGTTGTTTTTAGCTCCCACACACGAGTGAGAACATGTGGCATTTATCTTTCTGTGTCATGGACCTCTCTTTATGTGGCATCATAGAGTAACTGCATCCTAGCAAGGTGCAATGCTAAACTTGTATTGTTAACACAGCAAAGCATGGGGGCTTGGATATGGGCTCTAGATCCAGATCACAGAATTCAAATTCCAGTTCGGCCAGCTGTTTGGTCTCGAGCAAGTCGCTTCTCTGGGCTGTGCTTTCCTCATCTGTAAAATGGAGATAATAATGAACCCTCTTCATAGGTTGTGAAAATGGGCTGTTGTGACAATTAGGTAAATTCATATATGTAAAGACATTAAAAGAAGGCCTACTACTCAATAAATGCTCAATAAACATCAGGCTGTTTTCATTATGGTCCGTCACTGTACTAGGAGGTTACACACATTATCCCAGTCAACCCTCACAGAACTCCCAAGATTCGGAAATCACGAGGTCCATTTTATAGATGAGACAATTGAGGCTCTTCGCGGTTAAATAACTTGTCCAAAGTCATAGAGCTAATAAGTGACCGAGTCAAGATTTTATCCTAGAATTCATCTGACTGTAAAACCCGAGTTCTTTTCACCATACCACTGGAGAAAATTTCAACCTTTGTATCAGAGGCGTTTATGAGCTAAAAGACAGAAGACGGAGGCGGGGCGGGGGACTATAGTTTTTTCCTATATTCTTTTTATTTTGCCAAAAAGAGATAGCTTTTAAGAAGTATAATTTAACAAAAGTTTTAAAGAAGAAAAAAAAGATGGGTACTAGGAGGTTCTACCAGTGATTCTCAGTTCTGTGATCCCCAGTTCCCAAGTGATGCTGACAGCAATGTGAGAAATGCAAATTCTCAGGCCTCTCCCCAGATATCCTGCATCAAGACGCCCTCAAGTTTATTCGGATGTCTAGTCAAGCTTCAGAACCAGCGCTCTAAGCAAAAGAAAGAGCAAGAGTTGGGCCAGGTGTAATGACTCATGCCTATAATCTCAGCACTTTGGAAGGCTGAGGCGGGTGGGTCACCTGAGGTCAGGAGTTCAAGACCAGCCTGGCCAACATGGTGAAACCCCATCTCTACTAATAATATAAAAATCAGGCCAGACGCGGTGGCTCACACCTGTAATCCCAGCACTTTGGGAGGCCGAGGTGGGTGGATCACGAGGTCAGGAGATCGGGACCATCCTGGCTAACACGGTGAAACCCCGTCTCTACTAAAAATACAAAAAAAAAAAA
>NW_012108585.1:1813505-1818780 GCF_000951045.1 Mandrillus leucophaeus | reverse complement strand
GCCTCCCAAAGTGCTGGGATTACAGGCTTGAGCCACCGCGCCCGGCCCACACTGTATTTTTCTAGAGTCGTTCTATCTACCTGTTTTGTAACAAGTACCTAAGGTGTTTGTCAACATTGAACAAACAATACCTGATATCCGAGATTATTCTATTACTGTATTTCTAATTCTTTGGTTGGGTGCCTGAAACTACAAAAACACCTATTACAGTTAACACTCAAACGTTGCAAATAACAAATTACAAATGGCAACCCCATTTCAAGAGTAAAAGGGCACGACCATCCATCGGGGGTGAATAGTAATAGCTTAACACCCCCTTTCACCTGGAATGAGTTTTCCAGTGTGGACAACACAGTACACATTCATCCTCACGGGAAGGCTCTCGCTACCCAGATCACAAGCCCTTACTTTTATGGTATTGGATAAAGATGATCCTAAGCCTACATTTACAAGATACAGCAAGCTAACAATTTGGGAGAACATCTCAAATATCTCAGGGGGTTCCTGGCAATCTGTTGATGTGAGAATACTTTTCACCTATTTTTCTCTTTTTCTTTTCTATCTTTATTTCAAAATCTTTGTCCTGCTAAAATCTTTTCAAAATTTTTAATTGCAAAGTACACATAACATAAAATTTGTCATCTTAACCTTTTTTTTGTTTGTTTGTTTTTGTTTTTTTAGACAAAGTTTTGCTCTTATTGCCCAGGCTGGAATGCAATGGCACAATCTTGGCTCACTGCAACCTCCACCTCCCGGGTTTAAGTGATTCTCCTGCCTCAGCCTCCCGAGTAGCTGGGATTACAGGAATGCGCCACCATGCCCGGCTAGTTTTGTATTTTTAGTAGAGACGAGGTTTCTCCATGTTGGTCAGGCTGGTCTCGAACTTCTGACCTCAGGTGATCCGTCCGCCTTAGCCTCCCAAAGTGCTGGGATTATAGGCGTGAGCCACCTCGCCTGGCCCATTTTTAAGTGTACAGCTCAGTAGTGTTAGGTATATTCACATTCTTGTGCAACCAATTTTCAGAACTTTTCCATCTCGTAAAACTGAAACTCTATACCCATTAAACAACTCCTCATTCCGCATCAACCCTCTCCCCAGCCCCTAGCAATGATTATTTTTTTCTGTTTCTATAATTTTGACTACTCTAGATACCTTGTATAAGTGGAATTGTACAGTATTTGTCATTTTGTGATTGGCTTATTAACTTAGCACAATGTCCTTAGGGTTCATCCATGTTGTACTATGTGTCAGAATCTCCTTCTTTTTCAAGGCTGAATAATATTCCCTTGTGAGTATATACCACAATTTGCTTATCCGTTCATTTGTCAATGGATATTCGGTTGCTTCTAACTTTTGGTATTATGAATAACGTTACTAGGAACATGGATGTACAAATAGCTCTTTGAGCCCCTGCTTTCAATTCTTTTAGGTACATACCTAGAAACAGAATCATATGGTATTTTTAATTTTTTGAGAAATGGCCATACTATTTTCCATAGCAGCTGTGCAATTTTTTGTAATAGAGATGGGGTCTTGCTATGTTGCCCAGGTTGATCTTGAACTCCTGGGCTCAAGCAATCCTCCTGCTTCAGCCTCCTAAAGTGCTGGAATTACAGGTGTGAGTCACTGTGCCTGGCCCACAACTTTACATTCTCACCCACAGTGCACCAGGATTCTACTTTCTCCATATCCTTACCTACACTTGTTATTTTCTGTTTTATTAATAGTAGTCATCCTTATGGATATGAGGTGGTATCTTATTGTGGCTTTCATTTGCATTTTCCTATGACTAATGATGTTGAGCATCTTTTCACGCGCTGTGGGTCATTTGGGTATCTTCTTTAGAGAAATGTCTATTTAAATCTTTTGCCCATTTTTAAATAGGGGTGGTTTTTTTTTGTTTATTGTTTCTGCTTAAATCTTTTCTTTGCAATCAGTGAATCAAATCCTCACTCTCTTATCTTTAATATTCTGTCACCAAGAAGTGTCGAGAGTGATGCTCTCCTACTTAGAAACACTTAGCAATAGAATGAATGTTATTCTCAAGAAACCTTTAAGTTGGAAAGGCAGCATTTTATTATAAATCTCAGATTACTAATGCTGCCCAGTTCTCCAAGAAGTTCGATATGTATGAAGTCTTACATAAAGAGATTATTATTTATATTATCCATCTCATTCATGTCAGTTCAACAACATTGACAAAATGTCTACTACATAGCAGGCATTGTGCCAAAGATACATTAGAGTTCAAGGAAAATAGACACAAAATATTTTAACTTTTTTTTTTTTTTTTTTTTTGACAAGGTCTCTTGCTCTGTTGCCCAGGCTGGAGTGCAGTGGGACAGTACCAGCTGACTGCAACCTCTGCCTCCTGGGTTCATGTGATTCTCATGCCTCAGCCTCCTGAGTAGCTGGGATTACATGCATGTGTGACCATGCCTGGCTAATAGTTTTGTTTTTTTTAGTAGAGTTGGGGTTCACCATGTTGGCCAGGCTGGTCTCGAACTCCCGACCTCCAGTGATTAGCCCACCTCAGCCTCCCAACGTGCTGGGATTACAGGCATGAGCCACTTTGCCTGGCCTATTTTAACTCCTTTGACCCAACCCATAAACTAGACTCTGGCCCACTAGTTTTGGAAATACATATATATTCTTGAATGAGGAGTTAAAAGCTCCAGAGCACTTCTGATCTTTCCTGCCAGGTGTGCCCCTTCTGAAGGAGAAAGTATGAATCCTTAGGTAAGCTTGATCTTGGGGTTGGGCCTCTCACCCTACCCAGGTGAAAAGCATACTCCATCTGAAAAATCTGGAATTAAAAAAAAAAAAATTCTTGGTAAGGCTTTGGAGAGACTTCCCTACACAAGGCTATCAATTCTGCTTTTAAATAGGCTATAGTTCATTCAGAAAAAAACTTCTGGTTGCAACTTGTTAAATCATATACAAAAATCTCAACAAGTTTTAAAAATATGAAGAGCAAGCCACGGAATTTTCTTCATTGGTACACATATTTGCCAGACAATCAGAGTCTCCTATCTATACATACTCTCCATATATTTTTGGGCCGTAAGTCTGTGCATAAACCAAAACTCCCAAGAAGTTATTGTATTCGAAATTATTCTTAATATCCGGAGCCTGCATTAGGAACAAGGTATACTTCCATAGGCTAAGGAGATGGTATGCTAGGCTCTTGGCCTCACAGTGTTCCTACTGGAAAGGTCCCTGAAGATTACCTAGTCAGATCACCCTGGTGTAACACAAGGAAACCGAGACCCAGAAAGGGGATTGTTTCACCAGTGGCACAGGCACCAGGTGTTCAGACTCTGCATACGGCTCATTCTATGCCCTAGTTCCTTTTCCCCACGAATGCTTTTTCTGTGATGCTTCTTGATGCTATATTTTCCTATTTATTGCTGAAAATCCTCGTAATATATACTTGAGTGCCTTAAATAAAAGGCTCCGTGTTAATAAGATTCTAGAATTCAAGTCAAGAAAAACTGTTGCTAGAACAAGGACCAGACAGCCAGCTTCTAGAGAAAGTGCTTCCAGATGCCTCTGAATGACTCTTCAGATTTGAGAACGAAGGCCTTTCTAGAGAAGGAAAACCTTTAAACTCCTTCTTAGTCTGAGCCTGGTCAGGCCCCCTGTCTAAAATTCCCCCCAAATGTGTGGGGTACTTTGTTTTGTATTAAACAGGATTAAGTTACACTAACGTGCTTTGGATTAAGGCCTTGACATCAACCCAAACACATCTAGGTGCATAGAACAACCAAAAAGTGACTTTCACGCAGAATTTAAGGTCAAAGTTTAGGCAGAAGTGACTGATAAGAATAAAAGCCTAGATAACCCCCAGGAGAAGAGTGAAGCCCAGGCACACCCCGGAATCGTGACACTTACTGCCACCGTACATCTGGAGGTACTGCATGACTAACAGTACAGTCTATTTTTTTCAGGAAGGTTATAAAAATCTATGGGCTTCACACTGCGTGTAATGTGGGTGAGGTAACAAGCTGGCGAGAATTTTTGCTTCTGCATTTCCTGATTTAGGAAAGAGGAGTGGTAGGGGTGTAAAAGGTGTATTATGCCTATTACTGAATTTGTACGTATTTGGTCCAATATTGGTTGCTTGAGCGAAAGTTACTCTCCTACACTGAACATGGAACCCCTTCCAAATCTTGTTCAGGTCCTCAAAGAATCAATGAAACCATTTTCCCTTTCTGATAAATCCGGTTGTGTTGTATCTAGTTGTGTGGATCCATAAATTAAAATACAGAGGGTCATTTTCTCTGATCCAAAAATTCTTGGTTTGGGGGTAGTTAAAATGAAACTTCTGAAATTTTATCCTTAGTACGGACATTGAGGACCCTGGGGCTACATCCTAGAATGTAATTGTGCCCTCTTTCCATAAAACAGTTGATAAACCAACAGACACGACTGGATTGTCTTAAACCAAGTTCAACTGTCATTCCATTTTAATCAAAAAGTAAACTGGATTCAGCATGTATGAATATATTGACTATCAGTACAACTGAGCCATGCAACTGATAGTCTAAGGCTGATGACAAGGAGAAAGCTCCTAAAACAAGGTTTAGGGAAGGCGGTTCCCCTCTAAGCAAAGTGGGCTGAGGGTATTGGTAGTGCAACCGCCTGCAGAAGTAGAGGGAAGTTTTGATATATCAAGTACCGAGGGGAACACACACAGCATGTCTGGAAACCATCAGAAGATGCTAGAAGGAAGTACAGATAATTCTAGAAATTTCTAGAACACCGACTGGAGGGGGTCATTGTTTAAGATGAGTAAAGGCCAGTTTCTCTACAATTTAAGACACGAGACTGGAGAGAAAGGAGTCGTAGGAAACAGCTCCAACCAGGGGAGCAGGGGTGTGATAATGAGATGTGTTAAGGGGCATTAGGGACAGCAAGAATAGGAGAGTTGGGGTGATGATTATTGAGCACTGCTATAGGAGGAGGCTCTCACAGGGATAACCAAGGGAGAGGGGTGTGAAGTAAGGGTCAGGGATTGTAGGGGTAAACTGTGGGAAGGGGTTGCGCAGACTTCAACAGCAAAGAAAAAGAAGGAACGGGGCTGGGGCGTGGCCCAGAGAGGGAACGGCTCAATAACGGGCTGCGGGGTGAAAAGCAGCCGGGTGGGGAGGCGCTCGGCTGACAGCTGCTGCTCCCGCACGGCGCCCACAGGGTTAAAAACCAGGGGCCACGGGACCAGGCCGAACTCGGTTTCCAGGGCAACGGCTCCACAGTTCCGGCAGCGCAGGCCCG
>NW_012108585.1:1808046-1812682 GCF_000951045.1 Mandrillus leucophaeus | reverse complement strand
GGCGGGGCCCGCGCCTCCTCCCCCCAGCGCCGCGGAGGGGGGAGGAGGAAGATGGAGACCCACATCTCATGCCTGTTCCCGGAGCTGCTGGCCATGATCTTCGGCTACCTGGACGTCCGGGACAAGGGGCGCGCGGCGCAGGTGTGCACGGCCTGGCGGGACGCCGCCTACCACAAGTCGGTGTGGCGGGGGGTGGAGGCCAAGCTGCACCTGCGCCGGGCCAACCCGTCGCTGTTCCCCAGCCTGCAGGCCCGGGGCATCCGCCGCGTGCAGATCCTGAGCCTCCGCCGCAGCCTCAGCTACGTGATCCAGGGCATGGCCAACATCGAGAGCCTCAACCTCAGCGGCTGCTACAACCTCACCGACAACGGGCTGGGCCACGCGTTTGTGCAGGAGATCGGCTCCCTGCGCGCTCTCAACCTGAGCCTCTGCAAGCAGATCACTGACAGCAGCCTGGGCCGCATAGCCCAGTATCTGAAGGGCCTGGAGGTGCTGGAGCTGGGGGGTTGCAGCAACATCACCAACACTGGCCTTTTGCTCATCGCCTGGGGTCTGCAGCGCCTCAAGAGCCTTAACCTCCGCAGCTGCCGCCACCTCTCGGATGTCGGCATCGGGCACCTGGCCGGCATGACGCGCAGCGCTGCGGAGGGCTGCCTGGGCCTGGAGCAGCTCACGCTACAGGACTGCCAGAAGCTCACAGATCTTTCTCTAAAGCACATCTCCCGAGGGCTGACGGGCCTGAGGCTCCTCAACCTCAGCTTCTGTGGGGGCATCTCGGACGCTGGCCTCCTGCACCTGTCGCACATGGGCAGCCTGCGCAGCCTCAACCTGCGCTCCTGTGACAACATCAGTGACACGGGCATCATGCATCTGGCCATGGGCAGCCTGCGCCTCTCGGGGCTGGATGTGTCGTTCTGTGACAAGGTGGGAGACCAGAGTCTGGCTTACATAGCCCAAGGGCTGGATGGCCTCAAGTCTCTCTCCCTCTGCTCCTGCCACATCAGTGATGATGGCATCAACCGCATGGTGCGGCAGATGCACGGGCTGCGCACGCTCAACATTGGACAGTGTGTGCGCATCACGGACAAGGGCCTGGAGCTGATCGCTGAGCACCTGAGCCAGCTCACCGGCATAGACCTGTACGGCTGCACCCGAATCACCAAGCGCGGCCTGGAGCGCATCACGCAGCTGCCCTGCCTCAAGGTACTCAACCTGGGACTCTGGCAGATGACGGACAGTGAGAAGGTCAGGTGAGGGCGGCAGCACCAGCTCCCCTTGTCCCGCCCTGTTCATCCTCCCATCACCACCGCCCCCGCACACTCACACGCACACTTATGCACAGATCATTGCAGCGGATGAGATGGGGCTGTGACAGAAGCCTCAGGCTCGTTTTCTCCTCCCTCCTCCAGCCCCCTCCCGGCTTCCAGCCCATTCTCTTTGCAGCTGGGGTTCCTACCCTACCCTACTCCCAGCTCCTTTTCCCGGCGGATGGAGAATGGACTCGGCTGCTTACCCACCCACTCCCCTGCAGGGGGTGGAGGACTGATTCAGCTACTGTATTCCCACTGCTGTGACTGGAAATGGGGGTGGGGAGTGACTGTCTTTTCAACCCTGGGGAGTTGAGGAAAATGTCTGCCTTCACTTCAGCTTTCATTTGAATACTGTGATCTGGTTTTTATTTTCAAATGTATAAAAAGCAAACCCAGCTACAAAGGCCTTTTCACCCTTCTTCCACTTTGTAACTAATCCCAGTCTCTTCTCATCACTCCTCCTCTTACAGTACTCTGCTGTTCACGCTCATTTCATTTTCTTCTTTCCTTTTTAAAATTGTTTTTTTGGAAAAAATTTGAAATCATGGTCCTTTTTTTCTGCTGAATATATTCTATATATTATATATATATAAATTATATATATATACATATATATGTCTGGCTACCTCGTTTTAGTTTACTTTTTTTCTGAAGCCCTGGAATTCTACAAGAGAGATATTTTGAGACTGAAACATGTTTGTGCCTAGACTGGAAAGATGCCCTTGGGTTTGTCCGTCTTTTTGTGTTGGCTTCTTCCCAGCCTCCATCCGTCCAGTGTGCCCCACTTCCACATTCTGGCTATAATTTCCTTTTTCTCCTTGTTCATTGGGATTTGAGGACCTGTTTCTAAATCTTGACTTAATTTATAGCACAAATATGTGGGAGCAATGAGAGTTGAACCGTTGTTTTTGTTTGAGATGCAGATTGTGTCTTGAAAATGATGATTATATATGCAAATTCTGCCCTACCCTCACCCTCTTCCAAGTTTCCCCCCAAAAAGGTCACACAGTGCGGCTTCCTGTGGGAAACAGGAGCAAAGCTGGCCTGCAGAGCCCCCGGGGCTGTGATGAAGTTCATGTCTTATCTCTGTTCTATTAACAAAATGGGAGTTTGTGGGTTTTAAAAAAATTCTGTTTCTAAATGGAGGAATAGATGACTTTCTTTATTTTGGTGGGGGTTGGGACTTGTGGCTTTAAAGAAATCACTTTTGAGTAGGATGTATATTTTTGTTGGATTTTTGTTGTTTATTTTTTTAGAATCCTCCACAGCAACATGCGAGACCATGGAGTTAAAGAAACCCAGAGACCTTTATCAATTAATTGTACTGTTTGTGAATTTGTATAAATAATAACAAAGATCCTCTTAAAACGTTTATATTCTTACAGTAAAAGGTTAAACTGATATTTATATAATAAAAGAGGAAATATGAAGTATGTTTTTGAAAAAAAAAACCAACAGCCTTGTATCTGCGAATTATTTTTAAGGCATTGTGTGCTTGGGTACATGCCAAGGTAGGAGGTGCTGTTTGTATACTCTCAGAGGACGCAAGGTGGAGTTTGGTGCATCCTATGTGGGGGTGAGTCAGCTCGTGGGTGAAATTTTATTCTGTGTAAGGTTTACTACTGACATGTTTTGTTTCTAGAAATGTGATTAGACTGGAGATTTACATAATTTTTGGCTTGAAACTGTCAACAACCTGGAAATTTAAAGAAATTGAACAAAATGAAACTTTTTAAAAAACCAGATTTGTATGTAAGTCACAGTTTCCCCGAGTGGCCAGTTTTTCTTTGGGTGAAAATGAGATCTAGGGGTGACGTTGAAAAGTGGATCACGATGTGGCCAAGAAAGATGGATTTCTTGACCCTGTGAGTGGGTGTGGGGAGGATGTAAAGGTGGAAGGACTGCAGCCATTGTTCAGAAAAGTTAAAAGAGCGCTGTCCTTGCGTGCTTGCCGGCTCAGTCATGCATGCTGAATCTCCCAGTGTGAGCGAGGGTCCCGGTGGAAAGGAGGAGGGCAGCTCAAGCCCTCTTTTTAACATTCCCCTCCAGGCCTGGCTGTAAGGAAGCACTTTCCTGGGGGATGGGGAGCTTGGCCAGGATTCTTGCACATTTGCATTTTAGCACTTCCAGCAGCCGAGGCTGGCCACTGGATCCACTCCGTCAAGGGTTTTTAGACTGAAATCGGGGCAGATTAATGAAATACCAACAATTCCAGCAAAGAGTTCCCTCTGGTAGACAATAACAAAATAATCTGGCACCCTGTGGTTTGACTGTGGAGACCTATGGGTATGAATGCGCCGACAGGGGAGTGGCTCATATTCCTGGTTTCACATTGGTCTTGGTTGTTTCTGAGATTGTTAAAAAAGTACTGATCTCAGCAAGAGCTGATAAGAGTAGTATAAAACTTTCCTGGATCAACCCCTCTTTCCAGGAAGAGGGCTGGAACCCAGGTTTCTCCGGGGATAAGATTGTTTTGTAAAACGTCCAAGCTTTCTGCCTGAGCATATCACAAGAGCCGCATTGTTCCTTTTTGGAGAGTCATCACAATTGGGTCTAATTGAGCCTGACACTAGATCCATCTTCTGTTTCTTTGGGGAAGGTGTGGATCTCTTTCTTCCCACTTAGGTTACAGTGCTTAATGCCTGGAAAAAAAAAATATGTGTGAAGCCTATTAAGAAGTAGGAACTCTGAATTAGGGTCAGCTTTCTAATTTAGCATTTGACACAACTCCTGAAGGTTACATGGCTGTGGGTTCTTAGTCTGTTTTTCTTCCAAGAGACTGCATGGCTATACAGATTCAACTGATAAAAATCTGAGCACCCAAGTCTTAGGCTCTGTATTCACATTCTTCATTTTAATACGCAGAATATTCCTGCCACCTGTAACGTGAAGCATGTTCTTCTGTTTTGTCTCCTTTTTATGTTAAATGTCAAATATATGCTTGACTAAAGGTGGGCAAATTAATGTTTGAAAGTTAAGCCCATGGGTCTATCTATATCCTTATCCTGAACGAGGCATATTTAGTACAGCGGGAGCTTCTCTGGAAAAGATGGTGAGCCACCTAGAGTGGTTAGTGAAGGTCAACTGCTAATCTCTCAGCCTTTTTGGGTGGAAAGCAGTTAATGTGTTGAGAACCTATGTGTGCTTTACAAGGTACTTGTAAGTTTTAATCTTCAAAGCAACCTGGTGAAACAGGTATTATCCCTGTTTTCCAGATAAGTCACAATTGCTGCCGTAAGTTACCCAACCAGTAAGTGAGGGAGCCAGGATTCAAATCTAGGCTCCATTTCTCCATTTCCCTTCCTTACTTTTTTTTTTTTTTTTTT
>NW_012108585.1:1806239-1807542 GCF_000951045.1 Mandrillus leucophaeus | reverse complement strand
TGTTTGGTGAGAAGATTTAGTTACTCGTCATACCTTGGTTTCCCATAAGGTGACCCTCAGAAGTGAACGGTAGCTGTTTGAACACTGTATGAACAAGCTTATGCCATAGGGCACTACGTCAAAGGGAATAAGGGTGATTCTTGGTGGAATAAAAAGTTGATCCCCACCACACCTATAGGAATGGGAGAAATGCATTGAAGAATAGAAGAGCTAAAGGACATGAGTTGATAGGACACCGCGTGGTGGTACAAAAGTTAAAAGGCACTCCAGGGCAGTTCTTAGAATAACAGAAGAAAACTTGGTTCAGGTATTTGCTGAAACTTGAGAACTGAAAAAACATAATGTAAACTTCGTGTAAACTTTATCATCTAGAAGTAATAAACCTCAACAGAAACTGGGTAGTAGTCAAGGACCAACTTCATTTCCCTTCTTTTTCTAAGTGTCATCACGCATAGCCCTTCAATGTGCTTGCTGAAAAGATTATAAACCACCTGTGGGGCTCGGCCAATTTCTGCAGCTCCCAACCTAGGCCTTTAACTTGTCCAGCTTCACATTTACTAAAACTAAAAACCAGCACCAGTATATCCTAAAAATAAACTCAAACCGATCACGTTCTTTCGTGAGTCAGATGAACTACAAGGAGCTAAACAAGTAAACGTTCCTTTTTCTTTTGAAAGCTATGAACTTTCTCTCACATAAGGACATATGATATGTAAATTAAAGCATGGCCTAGCTCCCAAATCCTGCTGCTTTTCCTGAAGTGGTTACTAGATAGGTGCTGGTCTTAGAATATAAACAAAACCTTTCGCTTTTAACTTAGAGAATTCGCATTCAAGTTTTCAAAGGGAAGGGGTAGTGGCCCCCAGGGACCACTGTGTTTCTAAAGAATAAGAACCTCTTGATTAAAAGATCAGATTTGTAAAACAAAACCAAGACCTCATGCAGCTTCTGACAACTGTCTCTTCCCAGTTCTATGAAAGGGAAAGCCCCTGGCCTCTGATCTCTGCTGTGTTCTGCGGTAGAAAGGGAGGGACGATAGTAAGTCATCCAGTGGTCCCTTCTCTCTGTTCTCTTTCTCTTCCCTGCATCAAACATCACCCCTTTTAAAAGTTAATTCCATCCCTTTAGTAGAGGGCAAGACCTAAACTTTGTGCCATTATGAACCCCTGAGGAGTCAGAGGGGATGAGGCTTTTTGATGAAATAATGTGGATCATGAGTAAAGCACAGGATTAGAAATTAGAAAGCTGGGCCGGGCGCGGTGGCTCAAGCCTGTAATCCCAGCACTTTGGGAGGCCGAGACGG
>NW_012108585.1:1801254-1801889 GCF_000951045.1 Mandrillus leucophaeus | reverse complement strand
GAGACGGGGGTTTCACCGTGTTCGCCAGGATGGTCTCGATCTCCTGACCTCGTGATCCACCCACCTCAACCTCCCAAAGTGCTGGGATTACAGGCCTGAGCCACCGCGCCCGGCCACATTTAATTTTATAAAGAGGAAAAGATGCTTAATGAAGTGGAAAGGATTTTGCCTAGGTAATTAGTGGAGAACCTAGTCTCAGAACCTGGGCTGCTCTAGACTTAGTGACCAATGCAGAAGGCGGCAACACGGAGGCGGTTCACACAGGCGCTGCAGAGCACCACCCTGGCTCTCTTTGGAGACGCGCTGCACCAGCCCGGGCACGGCGCACATCTGTAGTCCCAGCTACTCACTAGGCTGAGGTGGGAGGATCACTTGAACACGGGAGTTCAAGACCAGCCTGGGTGACACAGCAAAACCCCATCTCTTAAAAAAATTTTGGTTTTTGTCTTTTTTTTTTTTTTTGCCAGTCTCACTCTGTTGCCCAGGCGGGAGTGCAGTGGCATGAGCGGAGCTCACTACAGTCTTGGACTCCTGGGCTCAAGGGATCTTTCCACCTCAGCCTTAAAAAAAATAGTTTTTTTAAAGGTGCTACACCAAAGCATATTATTTTCACTGGGAGTAAAAAAAAAAAAAAA
>NW_012108585.1:1797306-1800849 GCF_000951045.1 Mandrillus leucophaeus | reverse complement strand
AAAAAAAAAAAAAAAAACAAACCCAAAATGGTAAAAGTTACTACTATTTAATATGCACTACATTATGCGAACCTAGACATGTCTGCAAGTATTATATAGGGTTATTCAGGAAACCAAAAAACTAATACATGTTGTTAAATGGTCTATAAGGTACTGAAGTAACTGTCAAATCTGTTGCCTGTGGTTCTCAGAGGATTTGAGCCAGTTTCCAAAACACTGCTTTGTCGCACATAGTAATGTGGAGTACTAATGCTAGGAGGACATGCTTATGAGAGCTTCAAAGCTAGGAACTTATACACATTTCACATGCTATAAATATCTGCCACACAATCCTTTTATAAAGTAGAATCAAGTTGCAAAAACTCTATTTTCTCTTCATTCAAGGGTAAAAAGCTTTGACTTCACAGATGTTTTAGTTACAAATCCCACTTGTCCAGAAAGAGTAAAAGGGTCTAATTTGTTAATAGTAGGCACCTTCTTATATTTATTACTCCCCCATTTACGTAATCCACACTCCAGAAGGATCAGACCTACCACACAGTGGTGTGTCAACAATTACTCCTTACATCATGGATCTTGAGACACTGGAACTGGACTGTGGGAAAACAGTTCTTTGAGACCAGATTAATTTTTCATAAATATTAATGTGGAATTACTTAATATGGCCTGGAAAATATTGTTTTTCTCATCTAAAAAGGGTATGAGGAAATATTTACTACCAAGGTTCATAATATTTCTCCTTAGGAAATCTTGATCTCAAACTGGCATTATTTATGTACACATCTGCTACCTTTTTCTAACCCAAGACAAGGCTTTTTGAGAAGTGGTCACTACACAGGGAGGAGCCAAAACAATTAGTCCTATTTCTCAGAATCTCTAGAAAAATCACTGAGGCTAAAACTGGACACATGAGTAAAGTAAGGGAGAAACTAACAGTTAAGCCCCTCAAATGCCCCTCAGACAAATGCTTAACGTTCTTAGATGGAAGACAACCATTTCTGCTTTCAATCATTTTAAACCTTAACTTCATCGCCCAAAAATCCACTGCTGTGAACAACAACAACAAAAATAAAAAGACGGCCAGTAGGTGTGCCTTAAGCAAACAACATGAAAATGACAAGATGAAAGTGACAGTTTCTACCTAATTTATTTCAAATGCATAGAATTTAGCCAGTTTTCAGGAATCTGTAATAGCAGGATGGTTAAGTTCTGTGGCCCCCTGAACTTTATCCAGCTGACAGCTGACAACTGTAGGAAGCAGAGAAGGTCTTCAAGTTTCCAGAGCCTGGAGTAGATAGAGGATTGGCCCTTCCAGCCCTAGCTGACGCCTGTGCACTTGAGACAGATGCCCTGCCATTGTGCTCAGGGTCAGATGTCAACAATCAGAACAGCATGACCCACAGGAAGGCAGCTGGCCGCTCTCTTCCCTACACAGAAGGGTCTAATTTTCAATGGAATCACAAGAGGAACTGCAGAAACTCATTAACGTATGACACAGGATTTAGCAGCAAACAGCTTCATCACTGCTTTATTTTTAGGGTTGGGGTCTCGCTCTGTCACCCAGGCTGAAGTACTGCGGTGTGATCATAGTTCACTGCAGCCTCGACTTCCTGAGCTCAAGCAATCCTCCCACCTCAGCCTCCCAAGTAGCTGGGACCACAGGCATGTGCCACCACGCCCATTATTACTATTATTATTACTATTTTGTAGAAACAGGGTCTCGCTATGCTGCCTAGGCTGGTCTCCAACTCCTGGGCTCAAGTGATCCTCCCATCTCGGCCTCCCAAAATGCTAAGATTACAAGTGCCTATAACTTTAGAAATAAAAATGCACATATGTGGGTTAAAAGGTAAAAGTCAAGCACTACACGTTATTGAAAGGTAGGGCTGGAAAACTGTTAGTGTCTCCTTCTGGACTGTTCCTTCAGCCTCCCCAGCCCTTTGAAAACAACAACAACAAAAAACCCCTCTTACACACAATTTACTTTCCCCATTGTGAAGCAGCTGTGAATCATATCCAAACCAGTCCTGGAGGTATTAAAGCTAGGAGTCCGACCTTGTGTTTTTCTGTGCCCCAAGTTTATGAAAATGATTTTAGGGTCCCATATAAGGTAGTACAATAAAGTATGGTTAATGCAAAACTAAGTATTTGTTCTCCACTGTGGAAGAAAGTGGAGAAATCCACCAAGTCTGCAAGTCCCATGTCTTGTCAGTAGGTGGCAGCATTGTCTGTGAGTTGGAAGCTATTTCCCGTGGGGGCACCACCACTTCCTCCCACCTCACAAATCCCCTCTGGTCCTTTCCCTTTCACCCGCACCCCCGAAGTATTTCCTCAGGGCCTAAGAGTTGACAAACGAGGAATTTCACTTCCTGGAAAAGATGAAATTGAGTTTTAAAATATCAGCGAGGTTACTCCCCAGAGCCATGTGTTATTTTGCAGCTCTCTGCTTTTGGAGATAAGAGAATCAAACGTCAACTTCTAATGCCTTTTTTTTTTTCTCTTTAAACTTCTAATTCTTAAACGGCATTTCCTCCCAAACTCCCCAGATATGGCAGTCTAACAAATCTAACAAATCCTTGTTAGATTGCCATATCTGGGGAGTTTGGGAGGAAAAAAATGGGGAAAATTTTAGTCATACATGGAGGTATCAATTTCAATAGCAAGAAAAAACGAGCTAGTTTTTTTATTACAAAAGAAAAATCAAAAGTGTATCGTCTGCGATGAAAAATTCTAGACAGCCTTTGAGGAAAAACAATTTTAAAATTTTAGGAGTATCTTTTTAAATTTTTAAAAATTTTTATTAAAAGGAGTATCTTTCTTGCCCAGATGAAGACATCTTCATAAAATATAAGAGAGTCTATGAGGATGAAAATAATAAGAGTCCTGATGAAGAAGTGAAGTTGCTTGTGTGACCTAATTCCTCCTACAGAAAACTGACATTAGAACAAGGTAGCAGAACTTACAAAAAGAATTTCTGAGCCAATATGGCCAAATTCCGTAGAAGGCCACAAGAAGAGAGAGGCTGAGGGCAGGAGAGGGCTTCGAGTCTTGCCCTCCTGGTACTCAACAGCCTGGCCTCAGGGAATCAAAGTGTGAGTGGGAAGGGCAGGTGTAGAAGTGGGAAAGAAGGTGGAGGCGGTTATCCCCTGCGGGTGCTTCCACCAAGCTGTATTGGCGAGAGGAGCCACAGCTTACAAGCTCTGTAATATAGAGGTCATTTCTGGTTAGAGAATGAATAAAAAAGGAGAAGTTTCAGGGACTTGGGGCCTATGCATGAGGCAAATTACATTCCTGGCACCATCTATGAAGGTCTTATGAAAGCAGAACATCTCCCTGGGCAACTTCTGGAAAGTAATAGCTGAAATATGCCATTCTTCGTGACTACACCGAAAGAATACAGATTCAGGGAAGACACCCCAAACAGAGAATACAGGTTATAAAGGAAAGAAAAGAAAACGTGTATCAGCCCGCACAAAGCCAAGAAGGAGAAAACGGGGCTGGCTGAGGAGCCAGAGTGAGAACTGAGTGAGGGGAATGTGTGAA
>NW_012108585.1:1788937-1796981 GCF_000951045.1 Mandrillus leucophaeus | reverse complement strand
GTAGAGATGGAGTTTCACCATGTTGACCAGGCAGGTCTTGAACTCCTGACCTCAGGTGATCTGCCCGCCTCAGCCTCCCAAAGTGCTGGGATTACACGCGTGAATCACCACGCCCGGCCCTGGGCTTCATTTTCGAGAAGGTAGGCCCTCTTTCTGTGGTTGTTTGAATTTGACTTTAGACAGATCTCTTGCGAATGTGGCCACCAGGCTGGCGTGAGGGTGTTCCTGTGACTGAGACCTCTGAGGTGACAGTACTGCAAGCCCGAAAATGTCCTACACAGAGACATGTGGTTCTCATTCCAGCTCTGTGCTCACAGCAGTCAGGACCAATGTTGTTGTAATCCACACCTGTTTTTGCCAGGAAGACAAGCTAGAGCAACAGTGTAGAGAGGACAAATAGGAAAAAGTGCTTCCGGGGCGGGCCGGCTCTGACATTCCTCACAGGGACCCTTCAGGCAGCAGTTACTCCACTGGGTTCAACATTCTCCATCCAGCCCCCACGACTCCGGTTTCTGTGCTCCATTTGGCAGAGGAAGGTATCGCTGAGGGCTCCAGTAATCCCAAGACGACACACGTTTCTGTTTTAGGTGACTTTCCCCAAACCCTCTTCCCAGGAGGCTCCTGTGGCTTGGTCTGCAAATCCACACAGCCCAGACCCTGATTCGCAGGCTGACAGCCACTGCTGCGGCTTTCGTGACCTTCCTCTGTACTCTTTTAGCCCCTACCAGCACCCGCACCCCCCACCCTAAAGGTGTCCATTTTCCCGTTAAAGGACTCCAGCATGGCCACTTCCCAGTTTCTGAATTTCCTATCGCCGTCTATGGAAACTGTCAAGACGGGTGTAGTGTTGCGGGCGGGGGATTCCAGGTGGCGTGGCCGTACATAACAGCAAGGAGGCCAGTCCCACGGTCTACACACCGAAGCAGGTATCAACACCACCGTGCAGTCCTTCCTGATTTGGGCTGCTTTCCATGTGATGCCTCAGAGATAAGGCCTCCCTGTGCCATTTTCGAGCCTGTTACTTCCCACTCCTGCATTCATTCCTACCTCGGTACCTGCCAGGAACTTGCAGAGAAACTAAGGAACTTGTGTGCAAGTGGCTGCAAACACCTTCCCACTCTTCCACTGGTGCCAAAAACAAGCCCCCTAATGCTAATCTGCCCCTGTCTTGCACTCAACAGCTTTTCTCCTCTAAGCCCCTGATAATGGTTTTACTAAAATCCCCTTTTGATGGGAAAAACCCCCAGCTGGACATTTCAGGCCCCGGCACAATATACAAGTCTGCAGGTCCCTTTCCCCACCTCACAAAGGCCTCTAATCAAGTGGAAAATGTGCTGGAGGCCAGAGGTTGGGGTCCGCAATTATTTTTTAAGGGATTACTAGAGAAGAATAGGGGGCAGCAAGGACCTGCCCCCCACTTTGTTTTCCATTTGGTCCTGTTTTGAGACACACTGAGCCGGGAGTAGCCGTCCAGTTCTCCAAGCACAAGAGCTTCATCTCTCTCTTCCCAGGTGGAAGGATGTCATCTTTGAATGCTATTGCTTCAAAAAGATGGAGAGAGTTTGGAAGCAATATGCAGGTCCTTTTCTGACCCCATTTAAGCCCTTATGTATAAAAGCACTATTGAACGGGGTCCCGAGTGTGGAGAGAGCACCCATTCATTAACCTCTAACCTCTGGTCTGTATTCAGAGGGGAGCGTTCGCTCTGTGTCCATACACTGCAAGATTGGAGGCATTAACTTGGGCAACCCAGGCTTTGGAGGGCAAGAGGTCACGTTCCCAACCCGGCCAGAGAGCCTTCCTCCTAGATACACACACTGACCCTTCCCTCGCCACTGAGCAAACGTCCACGTTACTCCAAATGTTTCATCTTGGGGCAAAACATGGCTAAAAATACGAAGTGTGAACTATGTGTATCGGTCTATTGGAACCTCAAATGTGAACTATGTGTATCCATCTCTTGGAACCTTCGTTTAAGAATGTACACGACGGAAGGCGGTTTGTCTTCCTGCACATTGCAAAGGACCTTCTTTGATGTCATCCATGCATGAGGGTTCATTAAGGATTAATCGATGAGGACGAACATTTCAAGCTGCCCTGAGTTCTCATCATTCTGTTTCAGCATCAAGAGATTGCTCATTCTAATCCCAGCTGGTTAGTGATGTATGCAAATACCTAGTGAAAAGGAAATGACTACAAATTCCTAAACTCACTCTGGAATGATCAAGGATTAGACCGTTGAGCTCTGAGAGTTAAAAGTCAGCGTACATTTCAAACTAAATACCAGCCTGAGTAATAATTTTCAGGTCCTTTCTTCAAAGTTCCTGAAATACTTTTGGTCAAAAACAAAAAATTGATAACTACTTTTTTTTTTGAAACGGAGTCTCATCCTATTGCCGAGGCTGGAGTGCAATGGCGCGATCTCTGCCCAATGCAACCTCCCCCTCCCCTCAAGCGATTCTCCCGCCTCAGCCTCCCGAGTAGCTGGGATTACAGGTGCGCACCATCATGCCTGGCTAGTTTTTGTGTTTAGTAGAGACGGGGTTTCACCATGTTGACCATGGCTGGTCTTGAACTCCTGACCTCAGATGACCTGCTCACCTCAGCCTCCCAAAGTGCTGGGATTACAGGTGTGAGCCACCGTACCCGGCCCAGATTATTTTTTAAAACCTCTGGTTTTGTTTTCATCAGTATGATGCCTTATTGATATATTTTGCTTTATTGACATTTTTGGTTTGCCCTCAGAAGATCCCTAAACAATTGAGAACTGGATAGAGAGAAGCACAAATACTACATTGAAGATATTATATTTAATACTCAATGCAAATATCATATTCGCATTTTATGTTGGCTTTCATACTTCTTTTGGGGAGTGTTACAGGAGGAGGGGACCATGTTGTTTCCCTAAAGAAAGGAAGTAGAAGTGTGTTATCTGGAGCCCCCTCCCCAGATAACGACAGGCTTGCTGAGGCACACCTGCTGCTTGTCCCAAAAATGTTGTCACAGCTTTCTCCAGGAGTGAAAAAGCTTCACCCTACTTGAGATGAAGATGAGCACCTCTAGAAAGATGAGCAACAGCCGGGCGCGGTGGCTCAAGCCTGTAATCCCAGCACTTTCGGAGGCCGAGACGGGCGGATCACGAGGTCAGGAGATCGAGACCATCCTGGCTAACACGGTGAAACCCCGTCTCTACTAAAAAATACAAAAAACTAGCTGGGCGAGGTGGTGGGCACCTGTAGTCCCAGCTACTCGGGAGGCTGAGGCAGGAGAATGGCGTGAACCCGGGAGGCGGGGCTTGCAGTGAGCTGAGATCCGGCCACTGCACTCCAGCCTGGGCAGCAGAGCGAGACTCCGCCTCAAAAAAAAAAAAAAAAAAAAAAGATGAGCAACAAAGCACACAGTGGAATGTCTCTAAAGCAAAGCCTACAGTGGTCTGACTCTTAAATGAGGGGGGAACCGTGAGATAAGTGTGCGTTACAGGAGAGCTGCTCCGAAGCCGCCGCTCACGGACACCCCCCGAATCACTGCACAGATGCCTGTTCAGGTCTTTGCTTATCATCGTTATTTTAGTCTTCATCATCATTCTTCAGCTTCTCTGCCCTTTTAACATACCATGTTGGACAAACTATCCATTGTTTTATTTTATTTTAGAGACGGTGTCTCGCTCTGTCACCCAGGCTGGAGTGTGGTAGCGCAATCTTGGGTTACTGCAACCTCTGCCTTCCGGTTCAAGTGATTCTCCTGCCTCAGCCTCCCAAGTAGCTGGAATTACAGGCACCCGCCATCATGCTCGGCCAATTTTTGTATTTTTAGTAGATATGAGGTTTCACTATGTTGACCAGACTGGCCTCGAACTCCTGACCTCAGGTGATCCACCCACCTCGGCCCCTCAAAGTGCTGGGATTACAGGTGTGAGTCACCATGTCCGGCCAATATCCATTATTTAAAAGTCACTCTTCCTACTAGAAGAGTAAAACAGCATTTTAGAAACAATAATTTGATAAAATAGTAGCAGCAATGCATCTCAGGTCTTTCAGGGTCGTTGAAAATGTTAGTACGGTGGAATGTAATCATCTTTCAGACTGTCTATTAGAGGTAGCTAAATAATTCAAAAAAAAAGATGAACATAATTAGAATTAAGTATAAAATATGTGCTTCCCCGTTAAAGAAAATTTTATTCAGGGTCTAAAAACAGAAGGAAATTATATCTCAATGATGAAATGTTATCAGTCTAAAGTTCATCACGTCAAACTGGCATACCTAAAATAGGTGGGGAATGCCCCTGAATCCACAGAGAAAAGAAGTATCAGCTTCTCCTGGTCACACTAGGTGGGGTAACTACAGGGGGCAATGGAGCCATGCGTCTCTGCAGTGTTTTCGTTAGCTCCTCTGTTTATGTTCGTGACATCCAAGAGCATATCTACACTGAAATCCTGCTCAAATATCTTTAGCCTTTGTTGTATTGCTTCCGATTTCTAAGTGATCCCGGTTCACTCTTTTCCCGTCATTTTTGGGGCATACTTATCTGTTTCACCTGCCATCTCCATGCCTGGTCTCCTGAAGTTAGCATCTGCAGACCCTGCTTGGGGTGATCTCTGCACTCCTGCGGTGAGCTCCCTGCTCACCCTGCCCTGCCCTCAAAGCCCTCTCGGGCATCTCCCAGCAGCCATGAATGCTCCAAAACCATTCTAACTCTGCACTCTGTTTCCTCCAGGCTGGGGGCAGGGGCAGGGGCGTGATAATGGCCATCACTGTATTTGACTGGCAGTCTCCACACCGCAGGGTTGAAAAATCATTTTTATTACAATATGCCTGCCTATTTAAGGCTGCCCTTAAAAATAATACATAAGTCCTTTTTTTTTTTTTAATCCTTATTTAAAATTCCCCCAGAATAGGACAACTAGATGACAAGGCAAAGAGGAGCTCTTGAATCTTCACCTAACCCCACTGCCCTCCCCCGAGAGGGGCTGCATCCTTTGGCCCGAACTCCAGAGTTCCAACAGCAGTGAGGTGGCAAGAGCCCCACACTCAGCGCTGCTAGGAGACGCTTGCTCTTGATTTGTATACGATCTTGAAATGAAGCATTTGTCCACACAGGGCAGAGGCCCCAGAGGGCCTGTGGTAAGCAGGCAGCATCAAGGTTCTCTCTTCCCTGGCCTCCTGCTTAAGCATTGCTAGAAGTTTCTCCCTGGGAAGGATGAGGAGTTTATCCAGGCAGTGCTGACAGCCAACGGCAGGGCTGATAAAGTCTGTGGCTGGCTTTATCAGTGACACGGCTAAGACCACTTTAAGAGCCCATAAAAATGCTAACAAATATTCCTGCTGGCCAACACGTTGCAACAGTTTCACAATCACAAAATCCTGCCGGTTTATTGGGATTAATTACTAACTAATAGTTAAAATGCTAAAGTTTATGAATGACTTTTAAAAAACACAAATTAGTGTGGATTCAGGGCTATCTTTCACTTAGTAAATATTTATTTGGCAGCTTTTACAGGCCGAGTCCCACGCCAAGGGCTGGGACGACGGAGCACCATCTCCCGCGTACTCGTATGGAGGTCTGCTTTCTTGAGTGGGAGAGAAAGAAGTGGGGTTTTACTGGGAACTGCGCCCAACCCACAGCCTGATTTATCTGTACCGCAGCCTGCAATCTAGATATGCCCCATGGGAGTGCGTCTCGTGTATTTTAGGGGGAAAATAGTTGGGAATTGCGGCTTTACAGAGCTGGGCTTCAGTTTCTTGGCGCAGAAGGGAGCCAGCCAGTCCAGATAAGGAGCGGGAACTGAGGTTAACATGTATTCAAGACGGAATTCCTTCTCAGTCCCCGAGCAGTAGCTCCAGAGGGTGACAGCCTCTGCACTGCGTCCTCGTAGTCTCTCCCCGCCTTCTTGAAGCTGCCCTTGATGCCAGTTTCAACCTGATTTTACTGGTACAGAAATATGGAGGAGTGGAGGGGCCAGCCCAGCACTCAGTGACCAACACTGCCTGCCGCCGTGCTGCACCCCACCACGGGCACTGCCACCCTGCCTTCTGCCCTGGTCGGTTTATCCTGTACAGACGTTATCAGCGTAGCTAAAACTAAATCAGCATAGCTAAAACGCTGTGTCAAGCTAAAAACTTTCCCAGGGAGGCCAAACCAAACCAGGTCCTTGATTTCAATGACAATTTGAATCACTCCCTGCTTCATCTGCAGTAATTCTGTTTTATTAGATAAAGGGTTTGTGAGAAGAAAAGGAAATATTTAAGGCTTCCTCCCACTGTCCAAGGCTAGTTAAGTGTAAACAGAAAAAACCTGTTGGGCTGTGCTGAGGCATTGCATGCGATTCGTCATGTGCATCTCCATGAGGACAAAAACACACATGCAGGCAGGCTTCATCAGCAAGAGAAGTGCCTCTGAGCATTTCCTCAGGACAGGACCTTTCTACTGAAGATCCTGCAGAGGGAGGAAGGTCAGAGTTCATGCCAAACCTGACCCCAGGATCCAGGCAAAGACAGTTCCCTAAGGACACTACCACAGAGACAGTGACCCTCTCACGACGCTTCCTCAAACACGATCGCACGCACTCCACACTATTTTCCTACCGAGAAGCCGCCAGGTGCCTTCCTAGGCTCCCACGCCTGTCGGCTGCAGTTCGTGACCCACAGCATGGGCAGAAGCCCACAGCAGCCTCCTGCAGCAAGGATCCCAGCCTGCGGCTGATTCGGAGGATCCCAGAGGCCTACAGGGGCTTCAGACGGGAGATTCCAAGGGGGAGCAGAGCATGAGCACAGGATTAGCACTGACCAGTGAGGAAGCGGTTGTTTTCCCCACGCGATCCTGAGCGGCACAGTGTCAGCGTCTGCTCAAAGAACCATTAACCCCAGGGATGCAAAAGATCGACTACTGATGGCTGCAATATGGACTATTCAAAACCAGATAGACAGAGAGGTCGATAGATGAGACAGATAGATAAGCTTAGATAGATAAGATAGATTATATAGATAGCGATAGATAGATTAGACAGACATAAATACTTTCTTTTTGTTCCACTCTTAATCATCCAAACTACTTTTATCTCAAAGTGAAATAAAGCAAACCCACTGAGCAGAGGAGGATGGAGCTGTAGGGGATCTTTATTTTTATTTAAATAGAAGTTTTTTCTCCCTTGGGGTTTTGTTTATCTGTCCATACACATCCCTAGAAAAATATTATTCTTAGAGTCCTGAGGCCGTTCACATTTGTTTGCACAGACTTTAAAGGGCAAATAAAAGAGAAGCAGAGATATTTTTCAGACATACTGTTGTACTGAGATGATGTGTTTAGATCCCTCCATTTAGTTCAGGAGCAATCTGTTCATTCATTACTGGCTAAAAAGTGCTTTCAAAATATTCTACTAAATTTATCAAACATAATTAAAAAAAAAAAAACTCCTAACTTTTCAAATAAACGCGTACCAAATCCTTTCCAATAGCCACACTAATACTCACATGACACTGAGATGACCCTCGGGACACCAGGGGCCGTGACCTGAGTAAGTCTCCAGAGTATGGCGGGATTCTGCTGGCGTGGCCCGCTCCCACAGCCTCCTGCCCACATCCAGTTCCAGCAGGCACGAGGCAGGACTGCAAGCTTCCTGAGGTTTTTGAACACTGATGATCTGGGCCATCTGAGAACTTGAATTTCAGATCCCTGAAAAGAAGGTTCTGCAAACTTTCTGGCTACGTAGCAGGGTGGCCTTTACCAGCTCTCAGTGGCTATCCTTGTCCCTGCCTCCTGAGGTGTCTCCACTGCCACCAGCCTCCCCCACCCCAGCCTCCATTCACACGGCTGCCACCAGCCTCCTCGCACCACAGCCTCCACCCACATCACTGCCACCAGCCTCCTCGCACCACAGCCTCCACCCACACTGCTGCCACCAGCCTCCCCTCACCCCAGCCTCCACCCACACTGCTGCCACCAGCCTCCCCTCACCACAGCCTCCACTCACACCGCTGCCACCAGCCTCCCCTCACCCCAGCCTCCACCCACATCGCTGCCACCAGCCTCCCCTCACCCCAGCCTCCA
>NW_012108585.1:1785000-1786411 GCF_000951045.1 Mandrillus leucophaeus | reverse complement strand
CCAGCCTCCACTCACACTGCTGCCACCAGCCTACTCTCACCCCAGCCTCCATTCACATGGCTGTTCCTCTACGTATGCTCTCTGGATGACCCACAGGAGAATCACTTGGATGCTGACCAAAACTGCATTTTTCAGGGGGCAGGTTTCATCATCTCTGTATTCTATCCCCAGAGATTTCACCCTAAAAATGTCATAGGATCGTATGACTATCTTGTTTCAAAGTCCACTAACTTCCCGTTTCATAAAGAACAAAGTCCCAACCCCATTACAGTGGACCCAATTACACCCCAAGCTACATCTCCTGCCACTTCTCATCCTCCTGAATCGCAGCCTCTTATTCTGGTCACACACAACCATTTCATTCCTTTTTTTTTTATTTCTTTTTTTAAGATGGAGTTTGGCTCTTGTTGCCCAGGCTGGAGCACAATGGTGCGATCTCAGCTCACCACAACCTCCGCCTCCCAGGTTCAAGTGATTCTCCTGCCTCAGCTTCCCGAGTAGCTGAGATTACAGGCATGCGCCACCACCCCGGCTAATTTTGTATTTGTAGTAGAGATGAGGTTTCTCCATCTTGGTCAGGCTGGTCTCAAACTCTTGACCTCAGGTGATCCGCCCGCCTTGGCCTCCCAAAATGTTGGGATTACAGGCATGAGCCACTGTGCCTGGCCTCATTTCACTCTTTTGTGCATTTATGTATGTTGTACCCATGGACCTAGAATGGTCTTCCCTCCCTGTTTGACTGGAGAACACTTCCTCATCCTTTAAGTCCTGGCTTGAAGACTGTGCAGCCTTCCGTCGCCACCTCTGTGCCCCTCAGCTGCCTGAGGCTCTGGTATTGGCCCTTCTGGCCCCGCAATGTTACACCCTAATTACATCACTGCTCTCCCTAGAAAGACCCCCTAGTCGTGCGTGGCTGGGGTGGCATTCAGCTGGCAAGGTTGAACGTATGTGCTGTGCTTCTACGAGGCACCCTGTCCTGTGAAAGGGGCTGAGGACACAGCGAAGAACAGACCTGGTTCCAGCCTAACAAAGCTTACAGTCTTGTGGAGAAGACAGACAAGAAATGTAACACCAGGGCACTGTGGCTCACGCCTGTAATCGCAGCACTTTGGGAGGCTGAGGCGGGCAGATCACAGGGTCAGGAGATTGAGACCATCCTGGCTAACATGGTAAAACCCCGTCTCTACTAAAAATACAAAAAAATTAGCTGGGGCCGGGCGTGGTGACTCAAGCTTGTAATCCCAGCACTTTGGGAGGCCGAGACGGGCGGATCACGAGGTCAGGAGATCGAGATCATCCTGGCTAACATGGTGAAACCCCGTCTCTACTAAAAAAAAAAAAATACAAAAAACTAGCCGGGCGAGGTGGCGGGCGCCTGTAGTCCCAGCTACTCGGGAGGCTGAGGCAGGAG
>NW_012108585.1:1779543-1780610 GCF_000951045.1 Mandrillus leucophaeus | reverse complement strand
GGCGCCCGCCACCAGGCCCAGCTAATTTTTGTATTTTTAGTAGAGACAGGGTCTGGCCATGTTGGCCAGGCTGGTCTTGAACTCCTGACCTCGGGTGATCCACCCGCCTCGGCCTCCCAAACTGCTGGGATTATAGGCGTGAGCCACCGCGCCTGGCCATATTGTGCACTTAAAATGGGTGCAGTTTGTTGTACGTAAATTATGCCTCATACAGGCATTTAGAAAGTTCCCTTGATCAACACTAGCTTGCAGGAATTGTCACACTCTCACCTAAAATGCTCTATCCTCGCCCATCTGCATGTAAATCCTACTTTTTTCTTCACTGTCCCCCAAAGCCTTTCCTGACTCCCCCACATAGACGCGACTGCCACGCGACTGCCACTTCTCTTGTTGCTCATCGTTTCAGTCACCCCTCCCCATCCTTGGTGGTGAAGCCTCCTAATTCCCTCGGTGGGAATTTGTAGTTAAGGAACTTAACACTTCATAGAAATAACAGGCTGGGGGGGTGGGGTCTCCAGGAACTACAGCACAGCACTGTCTTCATTCTGGTACTCCCTGCACCTAGGGAAGTGCTGGGTATATAGTAGGTGTTCAGTCAATATTTGAGGAACAAGGAGATGGGAAGATCTGGAGTTGATACACTCAGTACATTAGGCTCAGCTGATTCTTACTTGAGGAAGACAGATGGAGCTATTAGTAGTGACTTCAAATGGGATAGGGACAATCTTGCAGTAACCTTGCTGGTGAGAAATCGATGACAACCCCAGCCTCTGTTAAAAAGTCACTCTTTGATAACTGCTGTGTCTCTGTCCCAAGGTAATCATTTTAAAGTCAAATAAACAACATGTATGATTAGGATATTTCTAGTCTCTTTTTCAAAAGCACTATCTCTGTTTATGAAACTGATGAGCTGTGTTGCTTAAGCTTTGCTAACTAAGCAAACAGTGTTTTACACCAGCTGGGCACGGTGGCTTGCGCCTGTAATCCCAGCACTTTGGGAGGCCAAGGTGGGCGGATCACCTGAGGTCAGGAGTTCAAGACCAGCCTGACCAACATGGAGAAACCCC
>NW_012108585.1:1769543-1770638 GCF_000951045.1 Mandrillus leucophaeus | reverse complement strand
AGAGCGAGACTCCGTCTCAAAAATAAAAAAAAAGAAATGTAACACCAGATACTAATGTAACCCAAATCAGGAGGCCCTGACCTGGTCTAGGGGTCAGAGAACGCCTCCCAGACAGTGCCGGCGTTTACCTTTGCATTTCTAGCACTGTGCCTTGCACTCTGGAAGGCTCTGAGTCAGTTTTCTTAGGTGAAGTGTCACTCAAATGCTAAAGACCCTCAAATATTCAGCCCAGACCTCTGGACCCACAGACCCAACTATTAGACATCTCTATGAGTGTATCCCACAGACATAGGAGCCCAAAATTAAACATATTTCCTCCTAAATCACTCTACTTGCCCAGATTTACAGCCTCCATAAAAGGCACTGCCTGGATGACCACACAATCAGCCTGGAAGTTATGAATAACTCTTCTCTCTCTTATTACACCCTGTGCCCAAAGGATTGTCCCAGCTCTGTCGATTCTGCCTTCTGGATTCTGACTGCATTATCTCCTCTCCATCCCTCCCTCCGCCAACACTGCCCTAAGTCAGTCCTCATCATTTCTCATTTTGACCCAGGTCCCAAGAGTGATTTTTCTAATGTACAAATCTGATTCTATCACTTCCTGGTCACAATCTCCAGTTGCCAATAGGTTAAAATCTAAATTCTGCTGCATGCTGTCCGGGACCCTCGATAACCTGGCCCTGTTTTCCTCTCCATTGCCACCCCCCGCTCCATATGTCCTATATGTGCGTATGTCCATATGACCTACATGTGCGTCAGCACTGAGCCCCTGCAGGCACCGTTCCTCCAATGATAGACCACGGCCTCTCTGGGAATGGGGCGGGCCCCCGGCCCTGGTGGTCTAGTAGTATATGGACTCAGACCTAAGGACTAGGGTGCCTGGTGCATCTTAGTTGGTAACAAAAAAAACCAAATCAAAATGCTCTTGTGTTGAAAGGGGCACATTATTGGCACTAACACATAGCCTGCATCCGGTTGCACATGTACAGTAGGAAACTCTTGGGAGCCAGGAAATGTTCTGTGCTGTGACTGTGGTGCTGATTTCATGGGGGTTTGCATCTGTCAAAACTCACCATACTGTGCACTTAATTA
>NW_012108585.1:1762338-1768358 GCF_000951045.1 Mandrillus leucophaeus | reverse complement strand
CCAAGGTGGGCGGATCACCTGAGGTCAGGAGTTCAAGACCAGCCTGACCAACATGGAGAAACCCCGTCTCTACTAAAAATACAAAATTAGCCGGGCGTGGTGGCGCATGCCTGTAATCCCAGTTACTCTGGAGGCTGAGGCAGGAGAATCGCTTGAACCTGGGAGGCGGAGGTTGCTGTGAGCCAAGATCGCACCACTGCACTCCAGCCTGGGCAACAAGAGCAAAAACTCCGTCTCAAACAAACAAACAAAACCACCAGAAAAAAAAAGTATTTTACACCTATTGCCATGCAATAACATGCTTTTGATACACGAGTATATGTATAAATTATAAGACACAAGATTCTAAAATAGTGGCTGAAGGACCATGCAATCAGGCAGTCATAACAATGACCGATTATTAGTGATAAACACATGCCACACAGAGAAAGGACTATGGACAATAATGGCCTATTTAACCTGCCACTGTGCTGCAGGAACCGCTCACCTGGAGGAGCAGCAGACAAGGGTAGATGGAGCTGCGTTATATGGCGACACTGTGCAACTTGGTCCACACCATCATTGCTCCTCCCATCATTACCACACCACCTGGGAGGACCACCAAAGGGGAGAAGATCAAGAGAGACCGAGGAGAATTACTACCGCTTGGTCTCGATGATCATGTCATCAAAGACTCATTCATTGACTATTCAGCGTATGCTCTGACTAAAATGGGTAAAAGTGATCGAGACACTTGCGTTCCGTTCTGCTTTGCTCACTTAATCCTTAACTTGACTGCCCTTCCCCTGCCTCACTTTTTTCACTTGCAAAACCAGACAAAATGCTAGACATTCTACTCACCATCAGACCCAGGAAAGCCTACAGGGAATCATCACACGGCGTGAAATCAGCTCCGGCTCAGCAGGAAACGTGCCCACCCACGTTTCCCACCTTCACCCTTCAGGCACAAGACCCCACCTTCTGACCACCAGCTCCTGCATGATTTTGCGGAGCCCTCTTGCCCACCCTGGTAGGAAGGAGATACCAGGGATGAGTGCTCCCTGTGACAGCCCTCAACCAGGGACAGGCAGGAGCTGTTATACAGGGACACACGTTCTACCCTGGCTGACTTCCCCAGCAGGTTTGGCTCCAATGGCCACAGCCATAACTGGAGTGATAACCCGCTCTTGACTGGCTGTCTTCCCTTCCTTGTCTCACTTGCCCACTCTCTCATCAGTAGCTCCTTCACGTCACAAGTAATCTACTGGCCCTCGAGTCACCGTTTCAGGGTGGGCTTCCGCAGGAACACAAACTAGGACAACAGGTCTTCTCTGGACAGGACCCCACACTAGACAAAGCTGGGCGGGGCTTAGACCAGAGGGGAAAAAATGCAACTTCTAACATGCAACAACAGCCAAACTGGTTCTCTTAGAAAGAGTCTGAACCTCAAAAAAGCATCCTTCTTGTCCAGAAAGCTTCCTCGCGAAGGAGCTCAGAGGGTCTGAGGGAAGCAGTGCAGCTCGCGAGGGGCATGCTGGCTCTGCAGCGGTGTGCCCTGCATGGTGTGCCCTCCCTTGGCTCTGTGTGAGCCTCCTTTCCTTTGCACAGGGGACTGTGGGTGAGTGGCACAGCCTTCAACAAAAGTGGCTCTGCTCTTTGGCAGTGATCTCTTCTGTGGAACAGCATAAAATGAGCATTGAAAAAACTTCTAGGACGAGCTATGCTCAACAGCTATAAAGAACCAAGCGGTTTCTTATTTAGCACATGAGAGCGTGGGGTTAAAGAGGGAAGAAGATGAGAGCGTGGGGTTGAAGAGGGAAGAAGGAAGAGGAGAAGTCAGGAGAAAGGAGAGGGAATGGGAGGGAGAGGGAGAGAGAGAGAGAGTTAGAAAACATCAGAAATTAAGTGGATAAAAGTAAATGACCACTTCACAACCAACCACTACCTTTCCTCAACCTGGAAAGGAGAATGAAAAGGAGAAAAAAGAGACGCAAAACAAGCATTGATTATATAAATTCGCATGTACAGAGATAAAGATGCACCAGCTTTTCCTTTTTGTTCTGTAAAAACGTCAATGTGTTCTTTATAGCTCAATCCTATGAAAATACTTGTGAGATTGTAATTATGCTTTATATTATTAAAGATAATTATTCCGAGTTATTCTCCATGTCTCAGGACTTTGCTTTGGCTGGTCAGCCTAAAGTGACCTCACAGCAGCACAGTTTGTATCTGAAGTGGGGTTCTTGTAGACAGCGTAGAGCTAGGTCTTATTTTTTGACCCATTATGACAATCAGTCTTTTTTTTTTTTTTTTTTTGAGACCGCCCAGGCTGGAGGGCAGTGGTGTGATCTCGGCTCACTGCAACCTCCACCTCCTGGGTTCAAGCGATTCTATTGCCTCAGCCTCACCAGTAGCTGAGATTACGGGCACGCACTGCCACACCGGGCTAATTTTTGCATTTGTAGTAGAGAGGGGGCTTCACAGGTAGTATGAGTTTCTTATCATAACAACACAATCCTAATTCCTCCCCCCATCCCTTGTAATATTGTTGTCACTCATTTCCCTTATACATAAGTATATATGTGAGGGTACATAATTGAATACATTGTTGCTATTATTTTGAACAGTTATCTGTTAGAGTAAGAATAAGAAAAATAAGTTATTATTTTGCTTTCACTTATTCCTTCTCTGCTTTTTTTTTTTTTTTTTTTTTTTTTTTTGGTTGAGACAGTCTCGCTCTCTCGCTCTGTCGCCCAGGCTGGAGTGCAGTGGCGCGATCTCGGCTCACTGCAACCTCCGCCTCCCGGGTTCCCGCCATTCTCCTGCCTCAGCCTCCCGAGTAGCTGGGACTACAGGCGCCCGCCACCTCGCCCGGCTAGTTTTTTGTATTTTTTTTTTAGTAGAGACGGGGTTTCACTGTGTTAGCCAGGATGGTCTCGATCTCCTGACTTCGTGATCCGCCCGTCTCGGCCTCCCAAAGTGCTGGGATTACAGGCTTCAGCCACCGCGCCCGGCCTCTGCTGTCTTTCTTTACGTAGATCTAAGTTTCTGACCTATAGCATTTTCTTTCTCTCTAAAGAATTTCTTGTAACATTTCTTGCAAGGCAGGTCTACTGGCAACAAATTCCCTGAAGTTTTGTTTGTCTGAAAAAGTCTTTACTCTCCTTTACTTTCAAAGGATAATTGTGCAGGGTTCAGAGTTCTAGGTTGGTGGGTTTTCTCTCTCAACCCTGACGTCTTGCTCCACTCTCTCCTTGCTTGCCTGGTTTCTGAGATAGGTCAGAAGCATTTCTTCTCTTTGCTCCTCTACAGGTAATGTGCCTTTTTCACTCTGGCCCCTTCCAGGATTTTTTCTTTATCTTCGATTTTCTGCAGTGAAAATGATATGCCCAGGTGTAGTTTTTCTGGCATTTGTCCTGATTCTCTGAGATTCCTGGATCTGTGGTTTAGTGTCTGACATTAATTTGGAGAAATCTGTCATTACCATTTCAAGTATTTCTTCTTTCTTCTCCTTCTGGTATTCCCATTACACGTTACACCTTTTGTAGATGTCCCACAGTTCTTGGATATTCTGTTCTGTGTGTGTGTGCGTGTGTGTGGGGGGGTTTCTCTTCGCTTTTCAGATGTGGAGGTTTCTATTGAGATAAGCTTATGCTCAGAGATCCTTTCCTCTGCTGTGTCCAGTCCACAAATCCATCAAAGCCCATCAGCGGCATTCTTCATCTACGTCACTGTGCTTTGCTCTCTGCCACTTCATTTGTTTTTTTTTCCTTAGAATTCCCATCTCCCTGCTTTCATTGCCCACCTGTTCCTGCGTGCTGCCTACTTTATCCATTACATCACATTAATCAG
This sequence comes from Mandrillus leucophaeus, assembly GCF_000951045.1. NCBI lineage: Eukaryota > Metazoa > Chordata > Mammalia > Primates > Cercopithecidae > Mandrillus > Mandrillus leucophaeus. The sequence continues at coordinate 1,764,527 of NW_012108585.1, read as the reverse complement.
AGTTGGTTTCGATTTCCCGCCTGATAATTCCAGCATCCCTGTTGTCTGTGAGTCTGGTTGTGAAGCTTGCTCTGTCTCTTCAACGTGTGTTATTTGCCTCTTATTTCATTTTATTATTATTATTATTATCATTATTTTTGAGACGGAGTCCCGCTCTGTCGCCAGGCTGCAGTGCAGTGGTGTGATCTCGGCTCACCGCAACCTCCACCTCCCGGGTTCACGCCATTCTCCTGCCTCAGCCTCCAGAGTAGCTGGGACTACAGGCGCCCGCCACCGCGCCCGGCTAATTTTTGTTGTTGTTGCTTTTGTATTTTTAGTAGAGATGGGGTTTCACCATGTTAGCCAGGCTAGTCTCGAACTCCTGACCTCAGGTGATCTGCCCGTCTCAGCCTCCCAAAGTGCTGGGATTACAGGCTTGAGCCACCGTGCCAGGCCCTATTTGCCTTTCAGTATGTCTTATATCTTTTTCTTGATAGCGGCTCTGACTGGGTGAAGGCAAGTGCTGTAAAGAGGCCGTGAGTGTGTGGTGGGAAGGTCTATTCTATAGTCCTACAATCAGGCCTCAGAGTTTCGGTGAGCCTGTGCCCCTCAGCTGGACACTCACAAATGCGTCTCAGTCCTCCCTCCCACGCCCACCTTAAGTGAGCCGGCAGATGGCTAGAGTGGGCTGGCGTGGGGGTTTCCCTTCCCCAGGTCAGTTAGGCGCTGATAAAGCCACAGCGGGGTTAGGGGAGGCGACCTTGTTAGGAAGAGCAGAGTGCTGCGGCCTCTTTCAAAATGGTCCTTTTTCTTCTTCCCACTGCAGGAGGCACGAGGGGATTTTTCTCCATTATTCACTGTGAGAACTCGGGGAAGCTCCAGAAGGTGAGGGAGAGGGGACAACGACGTGGTTCCTGTGGATCTTTAACTTGCCCGCTCTGAGCCTCCGGCACTTTGGCGATGACAGCTCAGGTTTCCCCGCCTCGGCACTGCTCCTGCAGAGGCTGCTGCCCAGGGCTTCCGCTCCGGTACCTTGCGAAGCTGCATTCTCCTGCCGGTTTCTCCAGTTTTGGGGACTGTGGTTTACTCTGAGACCTTATGGATCCAAGGAGACTTGCTTTTTCAGTTTGTTCAGCTTTTTACTTGTTAGGATGGAATAGCAATTTGCAAGCTTCTTCGACAGGAAGCTAGAAGTTCCACACTTAAATTTTATACATACAAATATATACATGTGTACATATATATATGTGTAGGGGTATTGTATATATACACACAAAATGATGACATGTATGATGATGATATGTATTACTGAGAACGTAAAATATAATTACATAGTGATAGCTAGACACACAAGGAATTCACAACTCCCCAAAGAAAATACATCTGGATGACCTGCCTAGCAATTTCCCCGTGAGATAGACGAATGTCTCCGTATTTCATTCCCTGTTCCTGCCCTGAAACAATTTCAATCACTTGACAAATCATTATCATTCATTAATAATGTTTACTGAGTGCCCATATGTGAAAGAAATCCACTATACATTCCACAGATGCATTTCCTCTCCCCACGGGGTTTCCATTTTAATGGGAACAATGTAGAAGATATCTGTCTTCCCTTTATAGATTCTGTTTGCGTTTTTTGTTGTTTCTTGTTCTCTCTCCCTCTCTCTCTCTCTGTCTCTCTCTGGTCCAGAGGAATAATTTCCTGGTTTTATAAACTAAGCTGGATCATTTCACTTCCATGAATCAGGGAATACTTTATGAAGGAATAAGGATTTACAGAGGACTGGGGATAAGAGATGGAGGGAAGCTGAACAGAAGGCAGACGAAACTGGCTGAGCCTCTTCAGAATACAGGACAATCCCTGATGGTGAGTCAGTCTGGATGGGGGAATGGGACACCTTACATGGGGATCAAGAAAGAATCACTGGGGTCAGAAAGAGCACATGTCAAGAAGAGGTCCGACTGATGACAAGCAAATATTGCCCCAGTATTACAATTACAATTCCTGTGGCCCCTCAAAATTACCCTGTCAGTTTGATGGGATAAAATTCTCAGACCTCATTTCATACCACAGACACTGAATCCCTATTCCACAGCTTCGGAAGTTCGAGGAAGTAGACTGTATGTGTGTCTTCCAAAGCGTCTACCAGAAATCAAGGTGTTGGAGAACTTTGTCTTTCTTTTTTTTTTTTTTTTTTTTTTTGAGA
>NW_012108585.1:1754545-1761257 GCF_000951045.1 Mandrillus leucophaeus | reverse complement strand
TCACTGTGTTAGCCAGGATGGTCTCGATCTCCTGACCTCGTGATCCGCCCACCTCGGCCTCCCAAAGTGCTGGGATTACAGGCCTGAGCCACCGCGCCCGGCCAGAACTTTGTCTTTCTTAATTGTTCTGGTAACTGCTGTGTACAACCAGGCTAAACACTCACTGATAAGAATTCTTTCCCTGCTGCCCCAGTACAACTTCTGGATTGTACACTAGTACAAGAGTCCTAACTCAGGAACTTGCCTACACGCAGAAACTGGCTGACCTGGGCTCTGGGTGTAGCAACCCTTCCTAAAAACATGAGTATCATCCAGCAGTCTGAACAATTTGATGGGTAGACCTTATACTGAATCACAAAGGTTTAGGAGTAGGACTTAGCTAGTCCAGTGGTTTTTTTAAAAAAAAATTTTTTAAGAAGTAGAACATAAATAAATAACATTTATGTAGTTGAAAATTGGGGAGGAAAAGGGATCTCCACTGGCCCCTAAGTAAGAACTGTCTCAAAGTTCTGTCTCAAAAACCATTTATGTAGCCCAATTCCTCAATTTTTATTATTTTTTGTCTGTTTTCATTTGTATTATTTATTTATTTTTGAGATGGAATTTCACTCTTGTCACCCAGGCTGGAGTGCAGTGGCATGATCCCTGCTCACTGCAACCTCCACCTTCTGGGTTCAGGTGATTCTCGTGCCTCAGCCTCCTGAGTAGCTGGGATTATAGGCGCATGCCACCCCATCCAGTTAATTTTTGTATTTTTAGTAGAGACAGGGTTTCGCCCTGTTGGCCAAGCTGGTCTTGAACTCCTGACCTCAGGTGATCCACCCACCTTGGCCTCCCAAAGTGCTGGGATTACAGGCATGAGCCACCGTGCCTGGCCTGTTTTTATTTTTTTAAACAAGGTGTTGCCCTGTCACCCAGGCTGGAATGCAGGGGCAGTATGACAACTCACTGCAGCCTTGAACTTCTAGACTCAAGCAATCTTCCCACCTTCGTCTCCCGAAGTGCTGGGGTTACGGGCATGAGCCACTGTACCCTGCGCAATCCCTCCATTCCTATAGGTGAGGAAATGGGTACACAAAGAAGTCAGGTACATTACCCAGGGTTACGGGACTAGGGGTAAATCTGGTTCCTGATGCTTAATCCTGTGCTCTTTCTACTACAACACCCTGTCTCTGAGAATCAATTCTGAACCCATGAACTACACGTGGCAATCTTAAGCCACAAAAATTACTGACACAGTGTTTTCATTAAGGACCCCCCCTGCCCTGTCCATTTCCTGAGAATGAGAGGTTTCTAGTTCTTTGCACCACATTGACTCCAATTGGTAATTCTGAATTCCTTCTTGGCAGAAGTCATATAGATCAGATTCCATTAAACATATTGCTACAGTGAAAATTTATTTTAAAAAAAAATTCAAACCCAGCTTATGGTCTACAGACTTCAGTAAGATTTAATCAGCCCCAGTTTAGTATTATACTGCAAAAGAATGTGGACGGTGTTTGGGATTTTACTATAAATAGGTTTTGCATATATTGCGTATATTGGCCTCATGTTGGTACCTTCGATAATTCTGACAGCAGTTGGTTTCCAAGTCCCTCACCATAAAAGTGGCTGCATATTATGAAATCCAACACTAGGATATCACTATCCCAGGATCCCAAGGAGTTTATCCCTATATCTCATTTAGTTATCTTCCAAGTAATCTGCTGTGATACGCAATTTGCTACCCTGGCACAGAGAGGAGGAAAAGTATCATTAGCCACCCTAAGCCTGGAGTTCTGAGGCTCCCCCAAGGTTCCCTAGGCTCCCCCAAGGCCTCAGTGTGGCCTTTCTAGAAGGTGGCTCTGTGATTCCAGCTTCATCACCAAGGAATCTTGGGTTATTTATGAGATCAGAGCCCTTATTAATGTAATTCTGTTCAAGACAATTTTTTTTTTTTTTTTTGAGACGGAGTCTTGCTCTGTCACCCAGGCTGGAGTGCAGTGGCCGGATCTCAGCTCACTGCAAGCTCCGCCTCCCGGGTTCACGCCATTCTCCTGCCTCAGCCTCCCTGAGTAGCTGGGACTACAGGCGCCGCCACCTCGCCCGGCTAGTTTTTTGTATTTTTAGTAGAGACGGGGTTTCACTGTGTTAGCCAGGATGGTCTCGATCTCCTGACCTCGTGATCCGCCCACCTCGGCCTCCCAAAGTGCTGTGATTACAGGCTTGAGCCACCGCGCCCGGCCTCTGTTCAAGACAATTTAAACGAATGAAACAGGCATGATGGCGCACGCCTGCGGTCCCAGCTACTTGGGATGCTGCGGAGGGAGGATCGCTGGAGCCTGGGAGTTTAAGGCTGCAGTGGGCCGCGATGGTGCCCCTGCACTCCAGCCTGGCAACACGGCAAGACCCCGCCTCTAAAATTTTTTTTAAAATTTAAACAAGGGAAGATAAGTGAGAATTTGAAAGAAATGAGAGACATATTTGAAAGCTGCAGGGGGAGGGTGGAAGCAGCCACGGAGGACATGGGGTGTCAGCTCGTGGGACTGGAAGTTCCATGCGAGCACCTAGAGCGAGGTCTCTCATACTCATTCCCACACCACTGAGATTGGCGTTTCAGGAAGGACCGATTGAGGAAGCAACAGCAGTGAAAAGGAGGCCACAAAGAACAAGGAAACAGTCTACATGGAGTATAAACTCAAGGCCAGCATCCAAGTAAAACATCAAATTGGAAAGAAAAAGACAGAAACATTTCAGATGGCGAAGCTGAAACTCGGTCTCTGGGATGTGGCGACTTTGGTCTCCGTCTCATGCCTGACAGTGGAGTCAGAGCCTTGTCATTTTTAGAGGCTGGGTCCCTGGCACGCAACGCCTCTGGTATAAAAGAACCCAGTCACTGCGCAAGTGGTCTGGGCAGGGGACTAGGTGTGTGGGGCCAACTCACATCCCTGACTCCTGTTTCTCAGCCATTAGCTCATATCTGAAACCTGGTATTAGAACAGTTCATGCTGGGACACTCTTTGAACTCTGTTTGCCCTAGTCCTGGCACGGCTGCCCTACAAAGGGAGGAGAATTTTAACAGCATTTAAAAAAAAAAAAAAGGGAAAGAGGATGAAATACTTGTAAAGCTTTTGATAGTATTGAGTCACACACATATAAGCATGCAAGTGGTAAGAGTACTGAATGTTCCAGAACATACACAATACAAGTTGCAGTAGAACTACCTTTTATATTACCTCACGGAGCAGCAAGGCTACGTTGGAGCTGAGAACAAAACTGAGGCTTCTAAACATCTGGGGCTTTTGAATACCTCTCCTCATACATTGTTTTGAAGTGACCCCCAGCTTTTTGAAGAGCACGGAGGGTGGAGCATGGGGATCCTGCAGCACTGCAGAAAGAGCAGTGGGCTTTAGAGCTCAGTTATACTGATTGTTTTCTGCATGACACAGAGCAGACGACCAGCCTCTGGTCCTGTTTCCTCTTATTTATTTATTTATTTATTTGAGACGGAGTCTCACTCTGTCACTTAGGCTGGAGTGCAGTGGCGTAATCTCGGCTCACTGCAACCTGCACCTACCAGGTTCAAGCAATTCTCCTGCCTCAGCCTCCAGAGTAGCTGGAATTATAGGTGCATGCTACCGCGCCCGGCTAATTTTTCTATTTTTAGTAGAGACGGGCTTTCACCATGTTGGCCAGGCTAGTCTTGAACTCCTGCACTTCAGGTGATCCATCCACCTCGGCCTCCCAAAGTACTGGGATTACAGGTGTGACCATGCCCGGCCCTGTTTCCTCGTCTTTAAAATGAGAATATGAAAGCCTACTTCACAGGGCTGTAGTTGGAATAAACGAAATGAGATGATGTCTGTCAAGCTTCTACTGTAGGGCCTGGCATATAGCAGATGCTTTGTTCATTTGATCAATATTAATTAAGCACCTTACTACATGCCAGGCACTGTGCAAGGTGCTGGAAATGAAAGTTAGTATGAACAGACCTGGCATCTGTCTTCTGGGAGTGGGCAGTGTAGCCACTATTGTGTCACTAATAGTGGCACTTACTGCGAATGGCCTGGCTTGACTGAGGTGCACAGGTGGTATTTACATAGGTCACAAAGATGAGCAAAATACAGGCGCTGCTTCTGAGCTGCTTACATCTGACTGAAAAGCTAGGACATAACCACATAACTGGATGGCTCTGCCACTAACTAAATGATCTTGGGAACATTATTTAACAATTTTGGACCTCAGTTTCCCCATAAGTAAAACGAGGAGGTTGGACTGGATTAATGGTTCCCAAACTTGGCTGAGTATCACAATTGCCTGGGGAAGCTTTTAAAAGTACATATTCCAGGGACACACCCCAGACCTGCTCATCAGAATCTGTAAGTGGAGGGCTCAGTGATCTGTAGTAATTTTTTTAAATGTTCCCAAGTGATCCAACACAGATATTTTGGTCTTAGTCCATATGTAAGATCCCTTTTAACAAAAGAGTTCTGGGATAAATTACTATCATCCAAAGCTGAAGCAAAGAGTGCCACAGAAAAGGCACCAGTACAATGTTACGAGAGTTTGGAAAAGGCAAACATCTCGGGGGAGGCAGCTGCACCGAAGCAGAACTTGAGCTGGGCCTTGGATGAGGGCTGGAACCAGAACTTGAGGGGACAGAGAAAGGGAAGAGCATGGAGAACTGAAGCCAAACATTTGGTGGAGGACAGACTGCTTGAATGGGAATTATGGGATCTAAGGTTGGCAAGGTAAATCAAGACAAACTCCCTTAGTTATTCCATCCATCCATCCATTCGTCTGTCCGTCTGCCCATCCATTCATTCATGTAAATGATCATCCATCCAGGGATTCAGGAATGCCTGGCAGTGTGAAATATGTAGTATTCTAGGCCCTGAGGGTAGAAAGATAAAGACATAGTCCCGGCTGACCTAGCAGGGCTGCAGACACCCAGGCAGTGACAGAAGCTAATGGTGCTAAAAGAAGTACAGGGCAGGCCGGGCACGGTGGCTCATGCCTTTAATCCCAGCACTTTGGGAGGCCAAGGTGGGTGGATCACGAGGTCAGGAGTTCAAGCCCAGCCTGGCCAACATGGTGAAACCCTGTTTCTACTAAAAATACAAAAATCCGCTGTGTGTGGTGGATGCCCGCCTATAATCCCAGCTACTCTGGAGGCTGAGGCAGAATTGCTTAAACCCAGGAGGTGGAGGTTGCAGTGAGCCAAGATCACGCCACTGCACTCCAGCCTGGGTGACAGAGCGAGACTGTCTCAGAGCAAAAAAAAAAAAAAGTGCTGGGCAAAGGTAGCCCAGAGGACTGGGCTAACTGTGCCCAGAAAAGACAGACATCTGAAAGCAAAGGAGAGATAACCGGGTGTTACAGGTTCCACTGTGTCGCCCCAAAATGATATATTGATGTCCTAACTTCCAGTTCCTCTGAAAATGGCCTTAGGGGATATCTGAACACAGAGACAGACGTGCGCTGTCTTTTTGAAGACAGTACAAAGACACGGAGAGGCCACATGAAGGTTGGGGACTGAGTGATGTCCTGCAGTCTAGGAATGCCAAAGACGGCCAGCAAATCACCAGATGTGGGGAGAGAGGCCTGGAGCAGCTTCTCCTCACAGCCTCAGAAGGAACCGATCCTGCCAACACCTTCACCTTGGACTTGGGGCCTCCAGAACCATGAGAAAGTACATTTCTGATGTTTGAAGCCTCCCAGCTTGGTGGTACTTTGTTTCCGCAGCTCTAGGAAACCATACGTAGAGTAGACACAAAAGGAGAGCTGTGGGAGACTGCATACTGTAGGCTTGGCAGGTGACTTTTGAATTGTTGGGTTAGCCAGCTAATTAAGCAGCTAGAGTGGTGCCTAGCACACAGCAAGAGCTCAATAAACGCTTGGTGAGTGATGAATGGGAGGCTGGGGAGAAGGAGTAAAGATGGGTTCCCAGGGAGAACGCTGGGATGTGGAGGAAATGCAGTCCCAGTCTCAGGCACGTTGAACCTCTCCAGAGAGAGAGATCCAGAGGCAGCTGGAGCACAGCCATGAAGCTTGGGAGCCAGAGATTAAGTTTTGGGAATCATCCATATAGAGATAATAGATTAGATGCAGTTAAACATTATATAGAAAAAAGAAAAGAGCGCTACAGGCAGACACACTGTAATTTAGGGTCTCAGAAAAGGATGGAGAAAAAGTAGAGGAAAGAGACAAGTCCAGCATCACAGAAGACAGGAGAGGAGATTTCAGGGAGGAGGACCCAGCTACAAGAAAACAGAAAAGGAAGAACTGTTTCAAGTGATCTGTTTTCCACGTCACAACGGCTGTGTTGTGTTGTTTTGTTTTGTTTTGTGTAACCTAAACCCATGACAATTCCTGAATGGTTTCCAACACAGCAGCTTTTGAATTTCTTAAATTCAAGAAAGATTTTGGAGGAAAAGATGAAGACGTTAGTATTTTAATCCTGAGTGTTTCAATAGTAATCTCATCCTAAGGAGCTCAAAGACTGTGGGATCAGGCAAACAATCTAGGAGTGAATATTACGTCCCTAATAAACAGGCTCGGCCGGGCGCGGTGGCTCAAGCCTGTAATCCCAGCACTTTGGGAGGCCGAGGCGGGCGGATCACGAGGTCAGGAGATCAAGACCGTCCTGGCTAACACAGTGAAACCTCGTCTCTACTAAAAATACAAAAAAATTAGCCAGGCATGGTGGTGGGCGCCTGTAGTCCCAGCTACT
>NW_012108585.1:1747574-1748426 GCF_000951045.1 Mandrillus leucophaeus | reverse complement strand
GTAATCCCAGCACTTTGGGAGGCCAAGGTGGGTGGATCACCTGAGGAGGAGATTGAGACCATCCTGGCTTAACACGGTGAAACCCTGCCTCTACTAAAAAATACAAAAAAAACTAGCCGGGCGAGGTGGCGGGCGCCTGTAGTCCCAGCTACTTGGGAGGCTGAGGCAGGACAATGGTGTAAACCCGGGAGGCGGAGGCTGCAGTGAGCTGAGATTGCGCCGCTGCACTCCAGCCGGGGCGACAGAGCGAGACACCGTCTCAAAAAAAAAACAACAACAAAAAAAACCACAAGAGTCCTTTTTGGACTGTGACCTTGTGGAACAGGTTTTACCCTGAACCATTAGGGACCAGTGAAGCTGATAAATTGTTCCAGTGGGTTAAGAACCAATGCCCATCATCAAGGAGAAATAAGGACTCTCCCAACTGGTCCCCTGCCTTCCACTGCCACCCAAGGGAAACTTCTACCATTGCCTCCTCAGAAAGAGGCCAAACTCAGACTGCAACGCCCTGCCCTCTGCCACTCAGACAGCTGATCTGGGAGGGTCCAGAGGCTTTCCCAGCATCTCAGCCTGTCAGAGGCAAGTCAGAATGAGAATCCAACGCCTACTCAGTCACCTCCCTGCCACTCTAGCAGCCAGGACGACTGGAACTATTGCCTACCACAGCCCCTGGCTAAAAACACAACCTCCTGGCCGGGCGCGGTGGCTCACGCCTGTAATCCCAGCACTTTGGGAGGCTGAGACGGGCGGATCACGAGGTCAGGAGATGGAGACCATCCTGGCTAACACGGTGAAACCCCATCTCTGCTAAAAATACAAAAAATTAGATAGGCATGGTGGCGGGCGCCTGTA
>NW_012108585.1:1734360-1745426 GCF_000951045.1 Mandrillus leucophaeus | reverse complement strand
GAGGTCAGGAGATGGAGACCATCCTGGCTAACACGGTGAAACCCCATCTCTGCTAAAAATACAAAAAATTAGCCGGGCGTGGTGGTGGCGCCTGTAGTCCCAGCTACTTGGGAGGCTGAGGCAGGAGAATGGCGGGAACCTGGGAGGCGCAGCTTGCAGTGAGCCGAGATCGCGCCACTGCCCTCCAGCCTGGGAGACAGAGCGAGACTTGTCTCAAAAAAAAAAAAAAAAGGATTCTTAAGTCTACTGAGCTAGAATGAAGAACGAATGTATTCTGTATGTAAGAAGGGCATGAGTTTAAGGGGGCCAAGGCTGGAACGCTACGGTCTGAATGTGTGTCTAAAGCCCCCAAATTAATATATTGGAACTTAACCCCCAAGGTGATAGTACTAAGAGGTAAGGCCTTTTGGGAAGTGATTAAGCCCCTTATAAAAATGGCTGAGAGGAGTGCTCTGGCTCCTTTCCTCTTCCATCCCTTCTGCCACGTGAGGACACAGCACGAAGGCACCGTCTTGGAAGTGGAGAACAAGCTCTCACCAGAAGCCAAACCTGGTGCCTATCTTTGAACTTCCCAGTCTCCAGAACTGAGAAATGAATTTCTGTTGTTCATAAATCTTTTAAAGCCTAAAAATGGAATTACCATATGAATCTTCTGGATATAGATACAAAAGCACTGAAATCAGTATGTTGAATAGATACCTGCACTCCCATGTTCATTTCACCATTATTCATAATAACCAAGACATGGAATCAACCTAAGTGTCCATCAATGGCAGAATGGATGAAGAAAATGTGGCACATCTACAATGGATTACTAACAGCCTTTAAAAAGGAGGAAATCCTGTCATTTTTGACAACATGAATGAACCTGGAGGAAACTATGCTGAGTGAAATAAGCCAGGCAAGAGAGATAAGTACCATATAATATCACTTATGTGTGGAATCTTAAAAAGTCAAACGTATAGAATTAGAGTGCAGAATGGTGGTTACCAGATACTGGGGGTGAGGGGTGGGGAATACAGAGAAATTAACTAAAGGGTAGAAAGTTCCAGTTAGACAGGAGGAATAATTCTTTAAGATCTATTACCCAGCATGGCAACCACAGTTAATAATAATGTATTATATATCTCAAAATTGCTAAAAGAATAGATTTTAAATCTATTCTCACTACAAAAAAGGATAGGTATGTGAGCTGACAGATGTGTTAGTTAGCTTGATATAATCATTCCACAAGGTATACGTGTATTGAAACATCACATTGTCCCCTGTAAATCTACAATTGTTATTTGTCAGCTACAAATAAAAACTGAAGTTAAAAAATAAAAAAGTTATATTCTACTGGGGGATAAATAAACAAAATGCTATATACACATACAATGGAATATGATTCAGTCTTAACAAAGGAAGGAAATTCTGATGCATGTGACGACATGGATGAAATATTGCTAAGTTTCATCCATGGATGAAACATGGATGCTAAGCGAAATAAGCCAGACACAAAAGGACATATTTTATAATTCCACTTATAAGAGGTATTTAGGATAGACAAATTCATAGATAGAAAGTAGGTAATCCAGCACTTTGGGAGGCTGAGGTGGGAGAATCGCTTGAGCCCAGGAGTTTGAGACTAGCCTGGTCAACATAGTGAGACCCTGTCTCTACAAAAAATAAAAACTAAAAATTTAGCAAAGTGTGGTGGCACACACCTGTAGTCCCAGCTACTTAGGAGGCTGAGGGGGGGAGGATTGCTTAAGCCCAGAAGTTTGAGCCTGCAGTGAGCTGTGGTTGCAGCACTGCACTCCAACTTAGGCAACAGAGCAAGACCCTGTCTCAAAAATAAGTAAATATATACATACCTAGGAAAGTAGAAGTAGACAGAAAGAAGTGGTTGTCAGGGGCTGGAAGGCAGGAGGGATGGGCAGTTATTGTTTAATGTTAATTAAACAATAGTGTTAATTCTGAACAGAATTTCAGTTGGGGAAGATGGAAAAGTTTCGTAGATGGACGTGGTGATGATTACACAACAATGTGGATGTGGCCAATGCCACAGAACTGTACACTTAAAAATGGTTAAAATGGAAAATTTTGTTAAGTACATTTTACCATAATTTTTTAAAAAACAATAATGTTTGTGAACCTATCTGATAATTAAAGAAACTGAAAGTCTTTTTCCATGAGTCCCTACTGGAACATAAAGCTTCTTCAGCTCAATGAATGACTGAGCAGATACAAGGCAACATTGAAAGGAACGCATCCCACATTCGACTGTCCAATTTGATAGCTGGCAGCACCCCATGGGTCAAAAGACATTCGAGGCCGGGTGTAGCGGCTCATGCCAGTAATCCCAGCACTTTGGGAGGCCAAGGTGGGTGGATCACCTGAGGTCAGGAGTTCAAGACCAGCCTGGCCAGCATGGTGAAACCCCATATCTAGTAAAAATACAAAAATTAGCCAGGCATGATGGTGGGTGCCTGTAATTCCAGCTACTCGGGAGGCTGAAGCAGGAGAATCACCTGAACCAGGGAGGCGGAGGTTGCAGTGAGATGAGATCGCGCCACTGCACTCCAGCCTGGGTGACGAGAGAGACTCTGTGTCAAAAAAAAAAAAAAGAAACCCTGCCTCTACTAAAAAATACAAAAAAAACTAGCCGGGCGAGGTGGCGGGCGCCTGTAGTCCCAGCTACTTGGGAGGCTGAGGCAGGACAATGGTGTAAACCCGGGAGGCGGAGGCTGCAGTGAGCTGAGATTGCGCCGCTGCACTCCAGCCGGGGCGACAGAGCGAGACACCGTCTCAAAAAAAAAACAACAACAAAAAAAACCACAAGAGTCCTTTTTGGACTGTGACCTTGTGGAACAGGTTTTACCCTGAACCATTAGGGACCAGTGAAGCTGATAAATTGTTCCAGTGGGTTAAGAACCAATGCCCATCATCAAGGAGAAATAAGGACTCTCCCAACTGGTCCCCTGCCTTCCACTGCCACCCAAGGGAAACTTCTACCATTGCCTCCTCAGAAAGAGGCCAAACTCAGACTGCAACGCCCTGCCCTCTGCCACTCAGACAGCTGATCTGGGAGGGTCCAGAGGCTTTCCCAGCATCTCAGCCTGTCAGAGGCAAGTCAGAATGAGAATCCAACGCCTACTCAGTCACCTCCCTGCCACTCTAGCAGCCAGGACGACTGGAACTATTGCCTACCACAGCCCCTGGCTAAAAACACAACCTCCTGGCCGGGCGCGGTGGCTCACGCCTGTAATCCCAGCACTTTGGGAGGCTGAGACGGGCGGATCACGAGGTCAGGAGATCGAGACCATCCTGGCTAACACGGTGAAACCCCATCTCTGCTAAAAATACAAAAAATTAGATAGGCATGGTGGCGGCGCCTGTAGTCCCAGCTACTCGGGAGGCTGAGGCAGGAGAATGGCGTGAACCCGGGAGGCAGAGCTTGCAGTGAGCCGAGATCGCACCACTGCACTCCAGCCTGGGCGACAGAGCGAGACTCTGTCTCAAAAAAAAAAAACAAAAAAAAAAAACCCATCTCCTCTGAGATGGTTTCGGTTATTTAAATGTTTGAGAGCCAGGTGCTCCTGGCCTGGGTACTACACAAACATCTGGCTGACGGACTGCTAGAAAACCGCTGGGCAGCTGGAGGCCGTGTGGGAACGGCGCCCCTGCAGCTGCATGGCCCTGGCCACCTCCCGGCACTTCTCCTTCTGGGCCTTCCTTCCACCCTTTCTTCTGCCTGATCGCTGGTCTCCCTGGCTCCTCTGCCCCACGTGGCTTCTCTGCCCTGCCCAGGATGGGACCTCTCCCACCATCTTTGTTCCTTTATTCCCTGCCACACCTCTACTGACCTTTCCACTCTACCTTCACCTGGAAGGGTTTTTCCCTCTCTTGCTTGCCAGTTCAGGGGTTTCCTCCGAGTCCTTTTCAAATGCCATTTGTCTCTGAAAGGCTTCCACGAACCTCCCACACGGGTAGGTCTCCTGCAGCATCTGCTGGCCAGTCAGCCCCACCAGGGAGGGCTCGCTCACTGAACAAAATTTGCCCACACCTGCTCCGGGCCGAGCCCTTCATGAGGGCAGGGCCACGGGCACAGTAGTAAACGGAAGGGGGTTTCTGCCCTCAAAGATGGGGGTCCGCTGAGGAGGACAAACTAAAACCACATAGTTAAAGGAATGCACTAGGTTTCATATCAGAATTTTTGTGTAGAGGTGTCTTTGGGAGCTCTCAGGAGAAAGCAGCGTGCTTGGAGAGGTTGGGAGGTGTGAATCTTTAGTAAATGTGGTCGTCCCCCAGGCTTGGAGCTACAAAAGGGCGCTGCCGACAGCAGCAAGGCATCGGCATCACGAGGACCACAAGTGTGGCTCTTTGGGCGCCATGTTCAGGAAGACGGCAGGCGGCTCATCCAGGAGAGATGTGGGAAATGGAATTGAATCAGAAGGGCCTGGAACTCCGTGCTCAGGAGTGAGAGTCCAGCCTCCTCCTCGGGCCACAGTGCACTGCTCGGTGCTCCCTAGTAAAAGGAGTGTCACTGGCTGTGGTCTCACCGGATTGCATGTCTAATTCTTATTTCTCATTTGGGAAAGTTCAGAGCAGTTTTCCCTTGGCGTCAGTTCACAGCAGAGCCGAAACTGTTGCTAAAGGCATGGTGAAAGATTCACAAACATCACAGCAAGTGGCACTGTCACAATGGCTCCTGTTGGAGCCACAGAACAGTCCCCAGACCCCATCTAAGATGAGCAACCTCAGTGACTGACGTCAGACGCTCAGGGTGCGCGAACGTGCTCATCCACTAAACATGGCAGAGGACAGATCGACGGTACGCTCTGACGAAGGGTTCCACAGTCAAATAAGCACGGGACACAATCCCACCTGCTCCTGAGTGAGTCGCACGGCATATGCACACATTAAAGCTCTGTGGTTTTAACAAATGTGGTTAGTTTGATGGAAACCAGCATTTCTCAGACTTACTTGGTCATACAACCTTTTTTTCCTCCAAGTGCCTATTAACCTCTCAGGAAGAACAGATGTTGGGAAGCGCTGGATTAGATGATTTCCAGCCGGCCTTTCAGCCATTAAAATCTACTGCTTTATGGCTTGAGTATAAGTCACTGGGCTGGAACTTGAGTAACCAAAACATAATTGGGTTTTAGATATACTAACATTTATTCCGAGAAGGCTTCAAAACTGGAAACGGGCACGACTTTACAAAGGGGATGTGATAATGACGAACGGTCCATGGGAGGCCGGAGGGCCACGAGTGGGAGAAGAACACAGGAAGCAGGAGAAAGAAAAGGCCCAAGAGGAAGGCAGACTGGTTGAAAGATTCTGATTGGAAGAAGAAAAGGATCTAGTTAAGTTACGAAAGTTTGGAAAACATGAGACAGCTTCACAGAAATTCTCTGGGCACCAAGAAAGGCTGAGATAGGGATCAGGAGGCCATAAGGAGAACGGCCTCTACTTCACGGCAGAGGAAACCTGTTCCCTTGGGGGCCACTGGAATGGCGAGAAGAACCGTGGCAGAGCACGATGCGCAAGCCAGGACGGCCCAGCAGGAAAGCACACTCAGACGCAGGGAGACAGGGACCAGACAACTGGGGGGTGAAAAGGATGGAGAGAGGAAGGGCTAATAAGCACCTCAGCCCACACGAAGAGCGAGGGGCTGGCTACCTGTCTTCTACCCACACAGCACGAGTAATTCCAGGCTAACTCCATCACCTGACTCTCAATCCTTTCCCCTCTTGCAGCTGCTGGAACCTTGCCCCACGGATCACCCTCCCATCTCGCACGTCCTAGGCCTTTGCCAACCTGCCTCCATGTTTCCTTTGACACTGCTCCTCCCTCCAATTACTGCCCAATTTCTATTCTTTATCAAACTTCTTGAAAGAAGTTCCAGTGCCACATTTATAACTGCTTGAATAGACTAGCCACCTCAAAGTCAGTAGCTTCAAAAGTGGCTCCATCCACCCTCCCCTCCATCCAGCCCCTAACTTAGTTATTTACACAACTGCTACAGCTAATGTGCTGCCAGTCAGCCAGACTCAAAGTCACAGCCACCTCCCACGTCTACTTCAGCGACAAGTCTGACATCTTCCTCTGAAATAATCTTTTACCTCCGTGACTCTCTGCCGTCTCACTGCACCGCCCTGACCCCAATTACAGTGGCCTTCTGAATGTTCTCTAAGGCTGGGAGGGCAAATCCTCATCTTCATACGCATGCCTCACCTCTTCCTCACCTGGAGACCAACTGGAGGACATGAGTGATGGGGCAATGGAGTTCTTTCCCGTGGATGGTCTCACAATCTTCTCGAATGAAGTGTACATTCCTGGGAGGCCACCACCGGTCAGCTAAAGTGGGCATTCAAGATGTACACATTTCACCCCAGCTAATGACTCCAAAGTCCAAATAGGAATCTCAATGCTGGCAGCCAAGCCATAGTCATGACACAGTTGTTACTGTCTCCAAATGGCAGAACTTGGTCCTAGCTGTCCTGTTCTTGTCCCTCCAACTGAGTAATGTGCTTTGGTGGTATATACACGCTGAGTTTAATTGCCATGTCACCAAAAAGATGGCAGCACGATTCAGCATTGAAACACAGTTTCAACTGTACACAGAAAGGCATGAATTTACATTTTCTATTGGTGAATCAAATGTTTTCATTGAAGAAGTGACCAAAATTCCAAACTCCCGACCTCAAGAGATCCACCCGCCTCAGCCTACCAAAGTGCTGGGATTACAGGCATGAACCACCGTGCCTGGCCCGCTTCCCTTTTAAATATAAGTTCCAGTTTCTGATAATGTCTTTGCTCATGAATAAGAGGATATGCTTAGAAATTTCTTCTGCCAAATACCCTAAATCATCTCTCTCAAGTTCAAAGTTCCACAGATCCTTAGAGAAGGGGCACAATGCTGCCAGTCTCTTTGCTAAAGCACAGCAAGAGTGACCTTTACTCCAGTACCCAATGAATTCCTCATCTCCATCTGAGAACACTTCAGCCTGGACTTCACTGTTCATATCACTATCAGCATTTTGGTCACAATCATTCAACAAGTCTCTAGGAAGTTCCAAACTTTCCCTCATCTTCCTGTCTTCTTCTGAGCCCTCCAAACTATTCCAACCTCTACCCGTTACCCAGTTCCAAAGTTGCTTCCACATTTTCAGGTATCTTTATAGCAATACCCCATTCCTGGTACCAATTTTCCGTATTTGTCTGTTCTCACACTGGTATAAAGACATACCTGAGACTGGGTAATTTATAAAGAGGTTTAATTGGCTCACCGTTCTGCAGGCTGTACAGGCTTATGCTTCTTGGAAGTCCTCAGGAAACTTACAATCATGGCAGAAGGCAAAGGGGAAGCAAGCACATCTTCATGTGGCCAAGAGGAGAGAGGGCGGGGAGGTGCCACGCATTTTCAGACAATCAGATCTTGTGAGAAGTCTATCACGAGACAGCACTAGGGGGTTGGTGCTAAACCATTAGAAACCACCCCTATTGATCTAATCACCTCCCACCAGGTCCTACCTCCAACACTGGGAATTACAATTCAGTGTGAGATACGGGCGGGGACACAGAGCCGAACCATATCACAGGCCAAACAATATGTCTGGAGGGAAGAGAAACGGACAAGTCCCCCAGAACAGATGAAAGAAAGTGCAGAGCAGGAGAGGCTGGCATGACTAACACGTGTTTGAAAGTACTCTTTTAAAGGCATTATTTTATAGGGAATTGGCACTGTTTTTCTTTCTTTGTGATATAGAAAGTAAAAGTAAAGTGTAGACTAAAGGCATCTCAGAGTCAATAAACTTAGTTCATGTTGTCTTTAGCATTGTAGTAACTTTTACATAGAGTCTCTAGGCCAAAAGAAATACCTAGTAGTCTCATTTATTAAGCAGTGAAAAACAACTTAATAAGTACTTATGTCCCAATAACATAAGTCCTGCCATCTGAAAAGACAATACACATCAATTGAAACAAAAACATTCTTATTCCACTCTTAAGCGACTTCATAATAACCCTTTGAGGTGAATTTTCACAGCCCCTTTAAGGATGAGGAAGTTGAAACTCAGAGAAGTTCAGCAACCTTCCCAGGGTCTTAGAGCTCCAAAATGGTTCTGCCTTGTAATATAGCACTGTGTGTCATTTAAAATTTCCTCTTAGAATACAAACTCTTGAAAGGCAAAGACTGTGCCTCAGCCATGTTACAGAATCTTGCCACAAAATAAAGAGTAAGAAAATCTTTCTTGGATTAAATCCTGTCTACCAAAAGCACCTTTCTTCTTACGGCACCTTTTGCATTTTTGGTAGCTAACTTGGTGCCTGCCACATTGAAGAGGATAGTGAGAAAAAGGTAAAAGGAAGTGCAAAGAAGAATGACTGTAGTACCCTGGCTAGAGGTGGCTAACAGTCACCCCAGGGGGGATCCCTCCTTGCTAGCAGCAAGCACACCCGGGGAAGCCTTAAACTCACGAGCCACTCCTGGGCTGCTTGGCCTCCTCACATCCCCACCCGCGGTGCCCCAGCCAGCTCTGCAGCACCAACACGAACAGAAGGACATGAGTCCTCGGCCCCTCATGCACGAACACCCACCCTCACAGTAAAACCACATCAGCGTGACTGCCAAGGAGTTAACCACGTGGTCGCTAAAGCAAGGTGCACCAGAGGACAGAGGGTGGACGGCAGAGGCTCAGAGCCAATGTCGGACACCCGAGTCTCCTCGCCACGGCAGTGTTCAGGGTCTCTGTGAGGGAGAAATTACCGGTTTGTGGAAACAAAAGTTTCCATCACAACTAGAACCACGAAAGCACCGTTGCCGTAGGACCTGACCAGGCGACGCATTGCTGAGCGGCACCAGCTGCATTTCAGGAGACCGATTTGACTTCTGCTGTAATAACCAAACACAGCACAAGCTCAATCTTACACACTAAGCTGTGGCATGGGTGTGAGCCACACCGCTCAGTTATCTGTCCTAAAAAGGGCTTTTATTTCTCCTCTGAAATAAAGACCGCCTCTGAAGAAAGTGCAGAGTACGGTGGAGGGCAAACAGCTCTCCACAGGAATTCATTTAATTCGCTTCACCTCACGTACCCTCCTACATCCTGAACCTGAGGTCTGGATGTGTGTGTAATACGGGGTGGCTGACAGAAAACGTGTCCCCAGGGACACAGCCGAGGAGAAACTCCGTAAGGATTAACTGGATCTACCATGCCAAAACACTGACAAGCCCCTGCAGTTCTCAAATGACAGCGAGTTAAGAACACAGGATTCACAGACCTCCTGAGACCACAGAAGCCATCCAGTGGAAGTTACATGTGAGACAGAATGCTCAGTAAACAGGACGGGACAGAAACAACCTGGGGGCCGCACAGCCCATCAGTTTGGAGACCTTGCAAAAGCCCCGAAGCGGGATGCTCCCTTGTCCTTCTCCCAGGCCTCCTGCTTCCCCGGCTGCCCGTCCCAATAGGGGCAGTCAGGGCGGGCGACGCGGTGGAAAATAAACCTAGCAGCAGCTCCACGATGCTTCAGGTTTGTGGGAACGGGTGTGGCGTCCAAGGCACTCTCATGTGTATCCCTTCATTTGATCCTCACAGCACCTCAGTGAAACGGCAGAGCACACATGAGCCCCCCAAAAGAAACTGCTACTCACAAAAGCCACGTGTGAGCCTCAGGTCAGACCACTGGATCTCAAATCCAGATCTCCTCAAGTCAGGACCTGTCTACCTCATCTTTAATCCCAGCTCAAAGCATTTTTACCACGACGCCAGGGGGCAAATGGCAGGAGAAAGCGATGTGCTCGAGTCATGCACACACACAAAGCATTATCATCTTATTACCCGCTCTTGCAAACTGCTTCCCATAGACTCCAAGGTTGCTGGCTGATTGAAAGGGCTGCCAGAGCTGGGTGTGGCTCACTCCTGTAATCCCAGCACTTTGGGAGGCCGAGGTGGGCGGATCACGAGGTCAGGAGATTGAGACCATCCTGGCTAACAAGATGAAACCCCATCTCTACTAAAAATACAAAAAATTAGCTGGGCGTGGTGGTGGGCGCCTGTAGTCCCAGCTACTTGGGAGGCTGAGGCAGGAGAATTCCTTGAACCTGGGAGGCTTGCACCACTGTGCTCCAGCCTGGGTGACAGAGCGAGACTCTGTCTCAAAAAAAAAAAAAAAAGAAAAAAAAGGGCAGCCATACGTGGAGACGGAGCCCTCACTCACCACCGACAGGTGTGCCGTTGAAATGTGACTCCTAGAAATGCATTTCAGGGTGTTGAACAAGATAGTCATGTTCAATTAGAGGTTTGCATTATCCCTGATTAGCTCCAATTATTTTATGACGTATCATGAAATACAAAACTAAATTAATCTCCATTCTTCTTTATTTATAAGATGGCCTTGCTCCGTCGCCGAGGCTGGAGTACAGTGACACAATCATAGCTCCCTGCAGCCTCGATCTCCTGGCTTCAAACAATCCTCTTGCCTCAGCCTCTGAAAGTGCTGGATTGACACGTGTGAGCCACTGCACCCGGTTAAATTTTTTTTTTTTTTAACTTTCTTGTGGAGACGAGGTCTTGCTAATCACATTTCCTTAAAAGACACACACGTGTAGTATTTTGGGAGCA
Source organism: Mandrillus leucophaeus (assembly GCF_000951045.1). Taxonomy (NCBI): domain Eukaryota; kingdom Metazoa; phylum Chordata; class Mammalia; order Primates; family Cercopithecidae; genus Mandrillus; species Mandrillus leucophaeus. The sequence goes on along the minus strand of NW_012108585.1, from coordinate 1,734,813 downwards.
GGGACAGCAGAGCCGTCACAGCATAGAATGATAAATACTTCCATTCCAAAAAGTTTGCTTTTATTTTTGGAGGACTTTCACTTCCCCCGAAACTTCTAAAATTGTGAAAAGACACTATGGGCATAAACTCAAATTACCATGGAATTTGAATATTCCTAAAATCCCTGAGGTCTAATCAGTAGGTGTCTCACTTAGTCAGTGCTCAGATTCAACAAGCCGATCGTCAGACGGGGCTTCGCTACCCAAGTCATCTGTGCCAAAGGAAAGTCCTTAGGTGTGTGAGCTCCTGAAACCCCAGTGTATCAGTTAGTGATGATTTATAGTATTTTCTACTTATTTTTTATTTATTATTTATTCTTTTGAGACAGAGTCTCGCTCTGTCGCCCAGGCTGGAGTGCAGTGGCCGGATCTCAGCTCACTGCAAGCTCCGCCTCCCGGGTTCACACCATTCTC
>NW_012108585.1:1723408-1733470 GCF_000951045.1 Mandrillus leucophaeus | reverse complement strand
AAAAAAAAAAACAAAACACATAATTCTGGTATAAATCTATTCATGTAAAATTCTAGAACAGACGAAAGTAATCTCGAATGACACAGATAAGGTCAGTGGGTGGCTGAGTTGGGGTGGTGGTGGGCTGGGCTATAGGGAAGGGAGACAAGGAGATTTCTGGGGAAGCAGAAATATCTTGATTGAGGCAGTGTTGAACGGGTGTGTATATTCATCCAAATTTACTGACCTGTACATGTACAATGTGTGAATTTTATTGTATGTAAGTTATACTTCAATAAAGTTGATTAAGAAGAAGAGTCAATAGTACCTCCACCATTCAGCTGTGGCAACACAGGGCGGGCAGTGGAGAAAGAAATACAGACAGGGCAGAGTGTGTGAAGCTAATGAATTTCACACAGTGCATGGAGCTAATGAATTTCACACTGTAAGACTTTCCCTAGCCCTCAACTGTGAAAGTAGGTTCATGGTAACTTCTCAGAAGTCTATGCCATACTGAACGAGAGAGATCCGTAGGACACCGCCTCCCCACAGCACATTTTTTGAGGGCAGGTCTCCTAGGCTTTTTTTTTTTTTTTTTTGAGACATACTCCTGCTCTGTTGTCCAGGCTGGAGTGCAATGGCATGATCTCAGCTCACTGCAACCTCCACCTCCTGAGTTCAAATAATTCTCCTGCCTCAGCCTCCCGAGTAGCTGGGATTACAGGCGCCCGCCACCATGCCTGGCTAATTTTTGTATTTTTAGTAGAGACAGGGTTTCCACCACGCCAGGCTGGTCTCAAACTCCTGACCTCAGGTGATCCACCCACCTCGGCCTCTCAAAGTGCTGGGATTACAAGCATGAGCCACCGTGCCTGGCCAGGTCTCCTAGGCTTTTAAGCATAAAAGTGGGATGCTGCTTAAGACTTCACCACATGGAGTGGGTAACAGGGAACTTCAAGAATCTCATTTGAAAGGAACTATTTCAAAGCTGTCTGGTAAGGTTTCGACCAGGATTCTTGATTTGGTTACTGTATAACATGCTGTCTGTGTTGAAAATCCAGTATTATTTAGGTCAGACTACTGTTGAACTGACATGTTTGTGTAGCTTATTAATGCCATGGTTTAGCATGAAAATAACACCACTCCATTCCTTCTTCCAAGACATAACCAAGCTTTTGATTCTGTCAGCAGAACCAGTCACTGGCAATTGCACAATAGCGTGTTTTGTGGTTGTTCAGAAGCATAATTAGAGCCAACATTTTCTGGTGCTTTCTAAGTGCAAGGCCCTGCATGCATTTATAATGTAAGTGCTTTCTGTTCATTTCATTTCATCCTCACAACAGCCTTTTAAGACTTTAGCAGATGAGGAAACTGGGGTCAAGAAAGTTTGGCTAACTTGCTTCAAGGTGACCTCTGTGTGGCGGTCACCTCTGTGTGGGGATCACCTCTGTGTGGGGGTCACACTGCCATGAGGTTTTGGAGCAAGGGTTGGGCCAGCACCTGTTGCACTGCAGAACTTAATTTTTTTTATTTTTATTTTTTGAGACAGAGTCTTGCTCTGTCGCCAGACTGGAGTGCAGTGGCGCGATCTCGGCTCACTGCAAGCTCTGCCTCCCAGGTTCAAGCAATTCTCCTGCCTCAGCCTCCCGAGTAGCTGGGACTACAGGCGCACACTACCATGCCCGGCTAATTTTGTATTTTTGGTAGAGATGGGGTTTCACTATGCTAGCCAGTATGGTCTCGATCTCTTGACCTCCTGATCCGCCTGCCTCGGCCTCCCAAAGTGCTGGGATTACAGGCGTGAAACACCGCCCCTGGCCAGAACTTGATTTTTTTAAAACACTGTACATAAGAGATTAGACTTACTCTTCATGATAAATATATTTGTGTTAATGTTAACAATATTTTACCCCATATTTTCCAATGCCAAGGGAGTGAAACAGGAAAGTATAAAATGAAAAAAAGAAAAAAAAAAAAGCTTGCATTCTATTTATAGGATGTAACTTCTTTTTGATCCTTTGGGATACTATTTCATCTCACCAGACAAGCTTCTATAATTTCAAAGTCTCTCTCCTAGAAATAGACAAATAAGAAGGTCAGTGCCAGGTATGAATCAACGCTGAGTCACCTGGGGCTGTGTTTTGTCAGTGAATTTCAGCAAGTCTTTGGGTCACAGTTCCCTTCTGCGTAACAGGTAGGAACAGCACTTTGTTCTTACATTGGTTATAAAGCACTTTCCTACACACCATGTTGCTTGACCCTAACAATTCTATGAGATAGGAAGGGGTTACATTGTGATTCCATTTACCAATGAGAAGAGGGAGACTGGCAGTGACAAGCACATTTGCTCAAGATGCTCAGTAATGCAAGGGCAGAAATCCTGGACTGCTGATCCCCAGGTGGCCACAAGCAGCCCAGCAGGCTCAAGCATCAGGGTCCAGAGTCCACGGGACATTCAGTTTTTGCCTAGAATTTCCTCTCTCAATTTTTTTTTTTTTTTTTTTTTTTTTTTTGAGACGGAGTCTCGCTCTGTTGCCCAGGCTGGAGTGCAGTGGCCGGATCTCAGCTCACTGCAAGCTCCGCCTCCCGGGTTCCCGCCATTCTCCTGCCTCAGCCTCCTGAGTAGCTGGGACTACAAGCACCTGCCACCTCGCCCAGCTAGTTTTTCTTTGTATTTTTTAGTAGAGACGGGGTTTCACCGTGTTAGCTGGGATGGTCTCGATCTCCTGACCTCGTGATCCGCCTGTCTCGGCCTCCCAAAGTGCTGGGATTACAGGCTTGAGCCACCACGCCCGGCCTTCCTCTCTCAATTTTAACATGGTTAATAGATGCTCAACTTGAGGGTGACAGGAAACAAATATTCCGTTTGGCAAAATACAAAAGTGCATTTCCAAGTGAACACTAAGGTAGGTGCCAGAAAATGACAACAGGCCACCTTAGTCAACGGTGATCGATTACCTGATTTCACCAAACCTAAGATGCTACTGATTCTAGAATGCACCATTATTTTGTACCACTAAGAAAGAAAAGTACGTGTCATCGAACTGTCATACAATATTGATTCTGAGATACATTCTGACCTCACATGTTGAAACGCATCTTAATATAGATGAAATGCGGTAATGCAAGGCTGGATTTCTTGAACTGGGGATGATAACCTGCTTAGAAGTCACTAGCTCATTAACTTGTCAGTATGACTGAGTAGCAGCAACGCTGAGTGGCAGGGTTATCAGTGAGGAGAGAGGGGCCCAAACAAGGAGGACATCACGCCTGCCATCCAGGAACCCACATCTTGGTTGGAAGGACTGTCCAGGAAAAGCCCAAGAGCCTGGAGCTGCAGAGCTCTCAACAGCGCTTTGGTAAAAGCAGCTGTCCTGTAAATGAATTCTCAGGTCTCCTTTGTCTCCTCGACTGTCGAAATAAACCAAATTATAAAACACTCAGTTCTTCTGCAAAAATTCTGACGAGGTATTTGAGAATATAGGGGTCAATTTCTTGACACTTACTTTTTTTCAACGAAATGTTAAAGAGGGAGCTAACATTGACTAAGTACATGATATATGTCAGGCTTTGCCCTAATTCACAAAATTATCACATTTCATTCTCAAAAATGACCTTAGGAGTTGGGCAGTATTATCCCTGTTTAAACAGTGAAGAAACTGGAGTTCAGAAAACCTAAATGGGCAAGGGAAGCCAATCAGGCTTGAACAGCTGAGTTGGTTTAAACCCAAGTCCACCTGAGCCTCAAGGCCACGTACTTTCCACTGGACAGGACGGAAAGCATGGGCTTGCAAAGACTTGTAAAAGCTTGAAAATCACTGCCAGACTAAACCAAGGAAGGCTGATACCCCAATTACACAGTAAATACCAAAACCTCTTCTGCCACGGGACACCTCGTTCAACTTGCAGACCTGTTTAATCAGCAGGGTGGCCGCTCATGGGCGAGGAGGGTAGCGGCATGGCACGCTGTGAGCGGTGGGGGAGATGGCCTTGCGGGGGTGGGCCCGGGGACCAACAGCTAGTGAGAAAGCTGCTGCCGTAATTCACCTCGGCTCCCCAATGGCCTGCCCTCGGCAGTAGCATGGAAATAGGATGTAAAACGGATAATAAATCCACAGGATTTAGGGGAGACAAAAACAAGGAAAAAACCAGAGGCGTTTTAGAACAGCAGTGACCTCCCAGGGTGACTCTGCTCCCTCCCGCTCTCCCCAGGGGACATTTGGCAATGTCCAGAGACATTTTTGGTTGTCATCCTTCGGAGTGGGGTGCTAGTGGCATCTTGTGGGTAGGGGCCAGGTATGTTCCCTCTTCAACAAAGAATTATTGGGCCCAAAATATCCATAGTGCCGGGGCTGAGAAACCTGACTCTGGAACAACCTTAGGGAAACAAAAGTGGTGAAGGTGTTGCCCTTACCAAGCAGCTCATGAACCAAAAAGGCAAGGAAATCACAGGAACTGGCTCTGCATGGACTCCAAGTGCTCACCAGCAAACTGACCACGCACCTGTCCAGTCACCCCTGTGACCGACCACTGTGTGCACCTGATCCACGCCAGGCTCGAGAGGAGCTAGAGAGGAGGAGAACAGGCATGGCGCTGGCCCTCAAGGTGTCACCGTCTGTCCGGAGGAGACAGGCATGTGGGGAAACACACAGCTGGGCCCGTAAATACATGTGTGTGCTTGTACACACAGGCAGAGAAACCCGAAAAGGAATGCACCAAAATCCTACCAATGATAACTCAAAATCATCATTTTCTTCGTATTTTCAATGAAAATATGAACGAATTAAAAAAAGAAAAAAAAGCCAATGTTTTTCAGTGAACACGTTACACTTTCATCAGTTCTGATAAAACAGGCATATCCCAGGGCCACACGTTCTCGCCAGTTGCCCCACTCTGTGGTACGGCAAAGGAGGCCAAGATGGGGAGGGAGCAACGAAGCAGACGAAGGATCAACGATTTTGTCTGTTCGTTTTCAGGCAAGGTCTCCCTCTGTCACCCAGGCTGGAGTGCAGCAGCGCAATCATAGCTCACTGCAGCCTCAACCTCCCAGGTCAAGTGATGCTCCTGCCTCAGCCTCCCAAACAGCTGGGACTCCAGGTGTGTACCACCACACCCAGATACTTTTTAAAATTTTTTGTAGAGACGGGTGTCTTGTTATGTTGCTCAGGCTGGTCTCGAACTCCTGGCCTCAAGCCATCCCTCCCAAAGCACTGGGATTACAGGAATGCACCACCACGCCCAGCCTGTTCCCACTGTTAACACTCTTCCCTGCCAACAGATGAAACCGCTGTCTTTCATCCACTTAAGCCCTTCAGCAGATGTTTTCTCAACACCCACTGCGTGTCAGGCACTGTCCCATGGACTCAAGATACAACAGTGGACAAGACATACAACAATCCCTGCCCTTGTGGTGTTTCTGTTTTAGCAAGGGGAAGCAGACAGAGGACCAGTAAGTGGAATACAAAATACCTGTATGTTCCATGGGTATAACAGAGAGAAATAAAGCAGAAAAGAGGGCTAGAGAATGGTGAGAGGGTTATGATCTATATAGGAAAGTCACAGAAGCCCTTGCTAGGGTGAGGTTGCAGAGGTAAGTGGAGGCTGGCTACCAAGGGCTTGTAAGCCAGTGTGAGAACTTGGCTTTGTCCTGCATGAGATGGAAGGCCACCGGAAAGTTTTGAAGAGAAGAGTGACAAGATCTGACATGTCACAACAGGATTGCTGCCCTAACTAACTCAGAAAGACCACGCCTCCTAATGAGCCAGGATGAGCCGGGATAAGAGGGGTAGAGGAGGTGAGAAGTCATCAGAGGGGCTGGGAATGTTCTGAATTTGGATTTGGTAAGAATCACTGATGGATTCGATGTCGGAAGGGAGAGAAGGGAAAAGTCAAGACTGACTCCAGGGTTTACAGCATGAGCAAGAAGGAGGATGAGATGGAGAGGGCTGTGGGAAGGCAGGGACGAACTCAGAGGCGTGTAATTCTGTAAAGAAGGTGCTGCTTCAGCAACGCTGGAGTTCAAGAGAGAGGAGCAGGCAAGACACAAAAACATGAGGTTCCTGGCCGGGCACGGGGCTCACGCCTGTAATCCCAGCACTTTGGGAGGCCGAGAAGGGCGGATCACAAGGTCAGGAGTTTGAGACCAGCCTGGCCAATATGGTGAAACCCTGTCTCCACCAAAAATACAAAAGTTAGCCAGGTGTGGTGGCGTGCGCCTGTAGTCCCAGCTACTCGGAAGGCTGAGGCAGAAGAATGCACTCCAACCTGGGCGACAGAGGGATATTCTGTCTCAAAAAAAAAAACAAAAAAAAAACCATGAGGTTCCTAAGGGTAGAGACAGTACTTACAGCCATCTGTACGTACAGTCACGCGTCGCCTAACGACAGGGATACCTCCTGAGAAGCATGTCATTAGGCCATGTCATCACTATGTGAAGTCAGAGTGAACCTACACAAACCTAGATGGTAGAGTCTATTATACACCCAAGTGAGACGCTCTAGCTGATTGCTCCTGGGCTGCAAACCTGCACAGCATGTGACTGGACTGAATACTCTAGGCAGCTGGAACACAGTGGTAAGTATTCACGTATCTAAACAAATATAAACACAGAAAAGGCACAGTGAAATATCTTATGCGACTACTGTGGTCTATGCAGTCCATCATTAACCGAAACATCTTTATGCAGTGTATAACTGTACATAGAGAAGACAAGAGGTCCAAAGAGATAGAGAAAATCAGGTAAGCTGCTGCCAATGGGCAAGAAGGGAAACTGGAAGAGTGAGATGCCCTGGAAGCCAAGTGAAGATCGTGCAGCAAAGGGGAGGCAATAGGCCAGGAGGGGTGACTCACACCTGCAATCCCAGGGCAATCCCAGAGCTCCCACCTTCCCAGAGGCCACAGTGGGAGGGTCACTTGAAGTGGAGTTCAAGACCAGCCTGGACAACATAATGAGACCCTATCTCTACAAAAAATTTAAAAATCAGTTGGACATGGTCGTGTGTGCCTGTAGTCCCAGCTACTCAGGAGGCTGAGGCAGGAGGATCACCTGAGCTTAGGAGTTGGAGGCTGCAGTGAGCTATGATTGAGCCACCACACTCCAGCCTGGGTGACAAGAGCAATGCCTCTAAGATCAATGTACCTGCCCATGAAACTGGAGACCTTTTTCCTAATAGTTATTTTCTAATTATATTTAATAAGACCTTAGTGAATACTGGTGCTGGACAACCTGGAACCAAAGAGATGAGTTAGAGATGGAGACAACAGCTTGGAATGAGGGCCTAGAATTGTTTCATTCAGCAATGACTGAGAGCCTGTGACGTGGGGCATTGGGTACGGAGCACTCACGGAACCCCAATCCAGTTCCTTTCACCACTCTTAATCTGATCGCACAGATGGGTGAAATAGATTCCACTAGTAATGGCAGCACCTGAGGACCTCGCCTGAGCAAGGGGTCGGCTCTGTGCTTCCTCCAGGTTCTCCTGCTTGACCTGGGCAGCGTCCTCTGATTTCCTGTTCCCTCTGCATTTCTACTGTATACTGGAAACCACCTTCCACGTGTAGCATCCCAAGTTGATCTTAGGCACAGGATACGGGGGATGGAAGACTTGGAAGGTTTTGGAATACTGCACACTTGCTACTCACACATAGTAGAGGTTATGAGAACAATAGCTCCTAAAGTTCAGGAGCTATATATTTTTTCTTTTTTTTATTTTTAGAGACAAGGGTCTCACACTGTTGCTCAGGTTGGAGTACAGCGGCACTATCGTAGCTCACTGCAGCCTCACACTCCAAGGCTCGAGTGATCCTCCCACTAGAAGAAACAGGAACAGAGAGCAGCTGGGGCCGGCGGCTACTCCCAACACAGGGCCTCTTTGAGACACCGAAAGCTGAAGGGCGGGGAAGAGCCATGCCAGACAGAGGGGACCAGGAGCAGTCAGCAGAGGGAGCACAGACGCGAGGGCCCTGAAAGAGCATGGGTGTTCATACAACTTCAAGGAGGCCCCCTATCAGGAACTGGGTGGGAGAGGGCACCGTTGAAGACGAGGCTGCAGGGGCAGGGGAGGCTGTGGAGGGCTTGGGAGACCACGCTGCCAAGCCTGGGTTGTGTTTTAAGCTGCAGTGATGGTAAGGAGGGTATTCCAGGAAAGTGTGAAATCTCCCTATCGATATCAGGAATGATACACAAAACTGGCAGGAAAGAGGACTAAATGTGCGCTGGCTCAGTACCTGACACCTCCATAAGAGATGCCATTCGCTTAGAGAAGCTGGGAGATTGAGCAGGTGAGAGCAGGGCTGGGGGGACAGTTGTCCCTGGGCCCTCACAAGTTAAAGGGCCTGATCCAACCCCTAGGTCAGGCACTCACCCCCACGCTGGGGAAGGGCCTTCATCAGGAAAGCAAGTGGGTCCCACTAGTCAGCCGGAGGCCCCTGCCTGGCGAGGTGCACGCTCACTAACAACGGGCCCTGACAGCACCCAGCCTGTTGGCGGGTGTTTGGATGTTCGGTAGGGCTGACTCTGAGCGCTCATAGATGAACCAGATGCCTTTAGGTGGAAACTCACTCGCAAGTCGGCCACAGGGGGTGCCCCTCCCTTCCCTCTTGTATTCTAAGCCCTCTCCTCTTCCCTCACTCAGTTCAGCCACCCACCTGGCTCCTGGGGCCCCCAGGTGGGAGGTCCTCAAACCTTTCCCTTCACAGCAAACTGCTGTCTCACAGGGTAGGTGGCCCTGGCCTAGGGGAAAAGGAAAAGTCTCAAGTAGCATCTCCCCCACCTTGTATTTAAAGCTATTTTTTTTTTTGAGATGGAGTCTTGCTCTGTTGTCCAGGCTGTAGTGCAGTGGCAAAATCTCGGTTCACTGCAACCTCCACCTCCTGGGTTCAAGAGATTCTCCTGCCTCAGCCTCCCGAGTAGCTGGGACTACAGGCGCCTGCCACCATGCACGGCTAATTTTTTGTATTTTTAGTAGAGGCGGGGTTTCACCATGTTGGTCAGGCTGGTCTTGAACTCCTGACCTCAAATGATCCTCGGCCTCCCAAAGTGCTGGGATTACAGGCGTGAGCCGCAGTGCTCAGCATAAAGTTGATTTTAGATATTACTTCACAGAGGTTACCTTTTTAAGAATAATAAAATGCAACAAGTTACGATTTTGGATGATTTCCAAATCCAGGGAACATCTCAGCATTTGCTTCGTTTAAACGACAGATGCCTCTGAGATGGGGTCAGCAGGACCCCTTCCTTTTCAGCCAGGGACTTGCTGGATTCTCAGCCACACAGGACCACGTCAGCGGAGCTCTCCTTTCCCATCCACCTGCCTGCCTCTTCCTTCCCTTCGTGGCAGCTCACCCTGCGCATCTGTGCTCTCCCAGTCATTCCACAAACCTCTCTTCCTGTCGTGTAATGATCAAAATGACTCCTGTGCCTGATGGGACACAGTCACTGTCCATGAGATGCATTTCCCTGGAGAAGGGTGATGCATGCTGACATAAACAGTGGGTGATGCTAGTGTCCCACATAAAGCCGCCTCCATCTTTCAAGGCAGAGCAAGTCCAGGGCAGGTGCCAAGGGGTTCTAGCGGCCGTGCCAGCCAGCCCGCATCAATATCGCCATGAAAGCTGTTGTGTCTAGAGCCCCACAAAGCTCCAGGCACGGTCCAGATGCTTTATGTACACTAGTCCTAGCCACCACATACCACATAGCAACCGTGTGAGACAGGTATAAAGTTACTGTGTCCAGTATACAAGTAAGAAAACCGAGACACAGAGAAGTCAGGTAACCTGCCCTGCCTCAGGTGACACAGCTGTGCGGGGGTTCACACCCAGGAAGTCTGCCTCAAAAGCCCTCCTCGTCCCAGAGTACAGTCTGCCAGCCTCCTCCCGGAGTGTACCCTGCCAGCCTCGTCCCAGAATACACCCCGCCAGCCTCGTCCCCGAGTACACCCCGCCAGCCTCGTCCCCGACTACACCCCGCCAGCCTCCTCCCCGAGTACACCCCGCCAGCCTCCTCCCCGAGTACACCTCGCCAGCCTCCTCCCCGAGTACACCCCGCCAGCCTCCTCCCCGAGTACACCCCGCCAGCCTCCTCCC
>NW_012108585.1:1718379-1723358 GCF_000951045.1 Mandrillus leucophaeus | reverse complement strand
TCCCCGAGTACACCCCGCCAGCCTCGTCCCCGAGTACACCCCGCCAGCCTCGTCCCAGAGTACACCCCGCCAGCCTCGTCCCAGAGTACACCCTGCCAGCCTCCTCCCCGAGTGTACCCTGCCAGCCTCCTCCCAGAGTACACCCTGCCAGCCTCGTCCCCGCGTACACCCTGCCAGCCTCGTCCCTGAGTACACCCCGCCAGCCTCCTCCCCGAGTACACCCCGCCAGCCTCGTCCCCGAGTACACCCTGCCAGCCTCCTCCCCAAGTGTACCCTGCCAGCCTCGTCCCCGAGTACACCCTGCCAGCACAACTGACGGTGCCCCTCTTCCCTCACTCACTCACCAGCTCCCGCTCCCAAGGGGGAGCTCCAAATTCTAGTTCTCAATTTATATACACAATCTCTTTAAAAGTTCAATTGCTTTGATTGCAGGTCTCATACCCCCAAACAAGATTTCTAAGAAAATTCAGTAATTCCTTACTCAAAATTTCTCAGGAGAAACTTCTCAGCAAATACGGGTGAAATCTCTAACCTTAGGGAGGAGTCTATGACAGGCACTCAACTTTGCCCCAACCGCCCAGAGCAAGACAAGCCTCCTGTCATCTGGGGGATATTCACCGGTAAGAGCAATGGGTATGGGGCCACTGGCTTCTTGCCCATGTCCACCCACTGGTTAAGTTCAGAAAGTGTCACCAGCGCAGGCACGACACCAGCAAGAGCCCAGGAGCTCAGGGCCACTCTGCGGCTGCACACCTTCGGTTCTGGGCCTGACCTCTCTAAGAGAAGCCAGACTGAGAGCGGCAAACAGGATGGCCACGAGCTGGCCTCAGCAAAGCTTTGTTACTTTACATTTCTCATAACATTATATTTTTTATGTTATAGTTTTTGCTTCCCAACAGGACTCAGAGCAAATCTAACAATTAATCATTTGCAGATAACTCTAAAGTGACCTTTGGGGGCTAAAGTGTGTAAACCAGGAACTTTTGAGTCCATTGCCTTTTCTAAGCCAAGGCCAGCTATCATTTCCCAGGCCTCAGGAAATCCACTGTATAAATTAGACAGGAGTAACCTTTTAGGAGTGAGCATTTCTGGGGCTCTAGGAGGCTACAGAGGAGAGGAGACTGGACACCCCTTTAAGAAAGGTTGGGGTACCTCCCCCTAGGAATGCAGGCACCAGCCCCAAAGTCACCCAAAGCTGGAGACAGAGGCTTGTCATAATCTCCCAGATGCCAGCGAACCACAGAGGCCCCTGGCAGGCCCAAGCCCAAAGCCAGGAGCACAACCTGAGCCTCCAGCTTGACCACAAACCCTACCTCTGAGACCACGACTGGTGAAACAGTAACTCTGTGAAAGCAGCAGGCCCAGAGCACCCACCCGCCCTCTGGTGGGGACACCCCAGGCCTGTCCACAGCAGAGGGATTCCCAAACCTGAAAGAGCTGGAGCTGTTCAGAGTGACAGGACGTTACAGCTGGAAGGGGCCTCTGGGACCAACTAACCCAATGCTCTCACTTTACAGAAAAGACAAGCAAGGCCGGGAAAGGTGGCTCATGTCTATAATCCCAGAACTTTGGGAGGCTGAGGCAGGAGGATCACTTAAGCCCAGGAATTCAAGATCAGCCTGGGCAACATAGCAAAACCCGATTTATACAAAAAATTTTTTTTAAAAGTTAGCCAGGTATGAAGGTGCATGCCTCCTACAGTCCCACTCACTGGGGAGACTGAGGTGAGAGCATCACTTGAGCCCAGGAGGTTGAGGCTGCAGTGAGCCATTATCACACCACTGCACTCTAGCCTGAGCAACAGAGAAAGACTCTGTAAAAAAAAAAAAAAAAAAAAAAAAGGAAAAAAAAGAAAATATTACTGAGACCCACAGAGAAGCTACCGTGTGCACCCCCACCCACTCAAACACACTCCCCAGCAAAACCTCAAGAAAAGACAGTGATGCAAAGAACGGGACATCCAGGTGAGCTGGCTTCTTAGGGGAGTGGGAAGTTTGGGGAGACAAAGACCTTCTCAGAGAACGTCCCTGTCCCTTTAAGGGCTGCACTGCTGCCAGCACCCTATGTGCTTACCCAAAGGGGATCCGCCTGGCAGCCAGGCTGGGCAATGATTACAGTCAGCACAGCCCCCTGAGGACCTTAAGTGACAGCTAGAGTCTGGAAGGGTTAGGGGAGAGCATCTTCCCCCAGTACCGAGCCAGGTTCCAAATCAACCAGGAGGAAAGAGTTGGGAAGAAAGCCACATGGGTGGAGAAGCAGTGGGGAGAGAGACCAACTTTAGAAAGTCTGGAAGAGGATTCATGCAGCACAAAAAGACCAAACTGCAACCACAGGGGCGAAGAAGTCAGGAAATGCTGCCGCAGCAGCCAGCCCAGTGGCGAGACCGCAAGCCAGTGGGTCAAACTGGGATGGAGGGGGCGGAGGTTTAAATTTAGCCAGGTAAACAGAGCCGGGCCAGGGGTGGAGAGGGCCTGGTAGGGGCTGTGCAGTCACCTGCTCCACAGAGTTGGGGCAGTTCTCGCTGAAGGGAACAGTCCAGTCAGAACTGTACCAAACAGTTTCCATTTTCCGGGTTCCTCCAGCATGCTGCTTCGGGGAGTGCACAGGCTGCACCCCAGCGATGGACAGAAGGTTAGTTTTACTTTAAAGGGTGGCTCAGATTTAAAATGAGCATGTCTTTTCATCTATATGGCAATATCGATGCACAGTCCCTCTGCTGGATGTTTCCGGACTCCTAGATACGGTGAAGACGCTCAACAGAAACCAGCCAAGGCTGCCCTTAACTGGAGCTCCGACGTGCTCTCATTGCCCCCGGGGTTTTACATCTATTGCTGCTGTGTGTCTTCAGAGACCTGACGGAGTTACTGAACAACCAGGAACTACCACCAGGACCAAACACTCTGAGGACTGCATTCAGGAGTGGCGCCGGAGCAAAGGTGGGCTCTGAAGACCTGCTTAGAAGATTAAGGAGACAAATGGCAGGCGGTTTGAAAAGGAGCCAGAGAGAAGCAGCAGCTCTCGCACACGCGAGAGCTTTTGTGAACTGACTGGTTTCTATTTCAGAGAAGACGACGACTATCACTTCATGCAAAAACTTTCCTCCATGCTAGAGAAGTCAGGCTGTAACAATCCAGAAACCAGCAGAACCGTCCTAGAATTAAAAATTAGAACAGACCAGCCTAGTCCTCTGCCTTTCTTGATTTTGAAGAAGAGCAAACAAAACATCTTTCAGCTGCCACTAGAGTCAGAGGGTGAAATACACAAGGGAAGAAGAATCCCAGATTTTTTCCTTGTGCAGCATTTGGCTCCCAGCAATTTTGGCGATATCCCTTTAACTTATGCTTTTTGGACAGAAAAACATTCAGAAAAGGGTGGTTTCAAGTCAGTAAGAAACCCCTGGTGATATTACAATCACCAAATGAACTGAAGAGGGGACTGGTTTCAGACACCCCGGAGAAACACACAGACACACACCCTCACTCACCTATTCATATTCAAATAGATATGATATCAGAGCCTGGGAAAGTACGAAATCCATTGGTGGAAAAAGACCAGCAAACTCCTCTGAGCCTGGCTCCTGCTCCCCTGGCAGGCAGATTCCACAGAGCGCCCTTGGCCTGACTGTCTTTAGAAGAGAAAGAAAGGGAAGGGGAGATGTCCCTCCCGGCTGCCCTTGGGTACTGACCCATCCATTGTCGCTTTAGGTTCCTTTACTTCCTTCACCTCCTGCCCTGTTGTCTGCATCACCTGCACCTGTTAGTAAAAAGCCCTGGTTTTAACTGTGACCCTTCCCTTGGACTGCTGGACTTGTCATCAGCATGAAGACTCCAGCTCCATCACTCCTCTCACAAGGGTGCCTAAGAGGTCTCTTTCAGCACTGCCGTCCTTCCAAGGAGACACACCTCCTCCTCCTTGCTATTTATAACCACAAATCTTGTGTGTCAAAGACAGAACAGACACTATTTTGAGACGGAGGAAAACCAGCCCTCAGTCCTTCACCTCTAACAGGTCGGTGTGTTTGCCAGGACCTGCGTGTGAGCCCAGGCAGGGGTGTGGGTGCAAGCTCCAGGTCTGGCATCCACTCCTCTGTGTAGATGGGGAGTCCTGCCTTTGATAAGTGAATTCTGCTGGTTAATCGGATGGCAGGAGAGGCTGGGTGCAGGAAGGGGTCCTTAGGCTCTCTGAGGGCGTGCCCGCTGCTGCCTGGGCTCTCTGTTGCCTTAGGGGCGGGTCACAGGAGGGGGCTCCCTAAGCGTGCCCCCGTGTGCTTGGATGAGTGCTGGTGGCTGGCTAGCAGCTGACCCTGCCCTGCCGAGCCAGGGTTTGCGGCTGCACACTGACGGCATGGGCACAGACGTCCCATCGCAGCTCTGGTGAATGGGCACATTCCAGGGCCCCTGGAGCAGTGTGGGGGATCGATTCTGTGATCCCTAGCCTTTCTCCTCCAGGTACCAGGCTGAACCTCTGCCCAGGGCAGTAGCAACTGGAAGCTGTTGCCAACGTGGCCAGGTGGCAAAAGCAGTGAAGCAGGGCCCGGGTAAAGTGGAGAGGAACACCCGACACACACACAGCCCTTCCGCTGAGTAACCAACCCAGGGCCGGAGCCGCCTCAGTTTCCCTGCCTGTAAAACAGAGCCAGCCAGGCTCCCCGCAAACCGAACTGCCTCTCCCAACGATTTGCAGCATGCAAATGTCCCGGAGTCTGGCTCCGACCGGAGCGCTGGCCACACGTCCACCGAGGCTCCAGGAAGGTGGAGGAGGAGGTCACGTCCCGCCTCTCCCACGGCGGGGACGTGGAGCGCTGGAGCCACCGGAGAAACACAAAGCTGAGCGGCACTCGGGCTCTACCTGCCCGGTCCGGGCAGAAATGCAGGCGCCAACTCGCTTCTGGCGGGTAAAGTAATCCAGATGTGGTCCTCGAGCGGGGCTGCCCGATGCCGGCGCAGACCTCGGCGGCGGGTCCAGGCTGGGCCCGAGCA
>NW_012108585.1:1715562-1716984 GCF_000951045.1 Mandrillus leucophaeus | reverse complement strand
CCCAAGGAGCCCGTGCCCGCGCCCCGCGATCCTGGCACGAGCTCCCACCCCGGGGTCTGCGGGGCCAGAGGCTCTGAGAGGGGAAGAGAGTTATGTCCTCCGCTTTCTTGCTACGCCTCCTCCTTTGAATCCCCCAAATGAGTAGAGTGATCCGGGGACTACTTCACCGCTTTGCAAACCCAGGTCACCCCCCCGCTCGCAGTCCGGGGGCCCTTCCCTACAGCGCCCAGCTCAGAAAGACCCCTGGGTTTGGGGAAAATGAGGCAGGAGGGTTTCAAGGGGCAAACGTGTTCTCTCAATACTTTTGTCATGGATATAGGGCTAAATAATTCTCCTGACGGCTTATGGAGAAACTGAGGCACAGAAAAGTGCGACGACCAGCCCATAGTCACTAAAGGGGCTAATAGCTTGAGAAGGTCACTAGAGGCCAGGGCTCGACCTTAGTTCAGATCCAAGTTTAAATACTTTTCTGAAAGTCCCATGTCCTTTTGTAGGTAACCTCATAGCACCCCTGGGTGAACTGCCCAAGAGGGTGTCCAAGGAGGCGAAGCTGGTGAGATAAGGTCCCAGTGAAGGCAGGAGCTGCTGGTCCCTGCTCCAGACACAGGTAACAAGGACCAATCAAGAGTAGCCAGCAGGATCCCAGGCCTGCCCTCCAGCCCCTTTGCTTTTACGTTCTGAAAAACCCAGTCTCTTCCCTGAGTAGGATGTCACCCTGCTAAAGAAATTGCCTTCGAATGCAGTACAGTGAGGGAAGGGAAAATCCAATAGTAATAATCAAAGACTTTGCCTTTTTAAAACTGGTAACCACACAAGGTGACAGCCTCCCCCTTTCAGTGGGGGAAGGGGCAGCAGGGGGGTCAGGGAATGGATGGAACCAGGAACCCACCACACTGGCCAGGCAATAAGGAGCTATTGTCCTCTGGATTTTACAATAGGAGGGTAAGAGCTGTTGTAGCAAATAACCCACTAATTAGAGGGCAAGGCTCCTTTGGAACGGTGCTGGCCTGGGCCGGAGGTGCACTGTGACTTTTCTCACCTCCCAGTGAATGAATGGGGTTTATGAGACCAGGTTCAGCAGCCATGAATGAATGGCCTATAATTGTTGTGGGGAGCCTGCCTGTGCTGGAAGGAAGCTAGTTCAAGGCTTTATCTTGGGGACAGATGAGACAAGGAGAGTTGGCCTGAAGCAAGTAAAAAAGCTTTGAATCCACTTTGCCAAATCACAAACAGGCTCAGTTTCTCTCTTCCTCAGAATAAAACATCAGTTCTGGTGTTACAGTCTTTTTTTTCTTTTTCTTTTGACACGGAGTTTTGCTCTTGTTGACCAGGCTGGAGTGCACAATCTTGGCTCACTGCAACCTCCTTCTCCTGGGTTCAAGCGATTCTCATGCCTCAACCTCCCAAGTAGCTGAGATTACA
>NW_012108585.1:1713732-1715512 GCF_000951045.1 Mandrillus leucophaeus | reverse complement strand
ATAGAGCTTACCAGTTTATAAACTGCTTTTCTTTTCTTTTCTTTTTTTTATTTTTTTGAGACAGGGTTTTAATCTGTTGCCCAGGCTGGAGTGCACAATCTTGGCTCACTGCAACCTCCTTCTCCTGGGTTCAAGCGATTCTCATGCCTCAACCTCCCAAGTAGCTGAGATTACAGGTGTGCGCCACCATGCCCAGCTAATTTTGTATTTTTAGTAGAGACAGGGTTTCACCGTGTTGGTCAGGCTGGTCTCGAACTCATGACCTCAAGTGATTCACCTGCCTCGGCCTCCCAAAGTGCTGGGATTACAGATGTGGGCCACCGTGCCCGGCCGTGGTGTTAGGGTCTTTGCGGGAGGTCAAGGGAAAGTCTTGTCCCCAGACCCTGATTACTCCAGAATGCAACATGGGAGAAACTGAAGATTCACTTCATTTGTTGAGCCCTAAACACCCAGAGATGAATGAGACCAGTTCCACCCTCAGGAAGTTTACAGTCTGAAGAATGAGGTGTGGAGAGGCCGACCTTTGATTTGAAGCCTAGAACAAGCAACAAGGGAGGACTTTGCTTGGCCCCAAGCTGACAGTCTAGGATGAGGGCAACTGACAGACGACAGCAACCCCAGCTGAATGCTCTGCAAGTCCCCCACCTCCCACCGTCTCTGTCCAAGATGAGTCAAAACTTGTGGCACAGGGAGGGAAGCTGCAGTGCCCCCAGGAAAGGAGCTTGTGGCTGAGTAGCTGGGAAAACATTTGAATGAGGAGACAGCAGAGACGTGGGCCAGATTTCCCAAGGGAAGTGGTGAGCACCCCATAGCTTGAGTCACTGGACTGCTGCGGCATCTACCTCCAGCTCTGAAGGCAGGCACTGATGGGAACGCAGACGAATCTCACCCATGTGTTGTCTGTGACTGTTGGGTGGGGTCTCTTGCCTTCTCTCCCAAATAAAGCACATCCCAATTTGGCATTTGTGATTAAAAAGAAAGGATGCAAGAAAGTAAGGAAGAAAGAGAAGGAAAAAAGAGAAGAGAAAGAATATTTGGCCCTATGCAAATGCGTAATGATCACTGCTCTTTTTATTGAGGACGCTGCTCCCCGCTCCTGGTCATGCCCTCCCAGGCCCCAGTCCACACTCAGAGGTCCCTTCCTAGCAGGAAAGTCTAACAAAAACCCTATCAGAACTAGTCAGAGAGGAGGCTGAGACTCCTCTGGGTGCTTAGATCTCAGTGGCTTTCCTGCCAGGCACATCTAGGGCTGAGCACTGGTCCTCAGGCATGATCTTTGGTTGACTGCTCTGTTTTACCACCCCCAGTGCCAGGGGGAGGAACTTCGGGAACACTGCTGTTCAGCCTCTTCTGGGTTCAGGAGGAAAGCACCCCTGTTGCAGGGCATCCCTCTACTCCATCCCAGCCTGCTTCTCTGGCACCTTTCAAAGGTATTCTTTAAGATGCACAGAAAATTTCTTGGGGGAACTGATGAGCCTTCAAAGCCCAGAAAAAAACCGAGAGGCAAAGCTAATAATAACCTTTTATCCCGACGGCTATTTCACAGGCATTTGACCCCATTGCCTGTGGTATTGTGTTATTCAGTGTTCAGTTTCTGCTCGTTGTCTGGACGTAACATAGAAGTCACAGTTTTGCTAAGAAAGAGGGCTTTTTAAAAACTGGTAGCATCTGACCCAAATATCCAGACACTATCCATAGATTACCACCACAGACTCACAGTAGCCAAGACAATTTGGGACAGCTGGATTGGGGGAATTCCTTTTTTTTTTTTTTTTTTTTT
>NW_012108585.1:1706026-1707231 GCF_000951045.1 Mandrillus leucophaeus | reverse complement strand
CAGAAAAAAATGATTGTATCACCAGAGACAAACAGTAATAAGTGAAAATGCATCATTGTAATGGACAGTTGTTTAACAATTGAAGTTTTTAAATATTCAAATGTTAAGCTGAAAGCATTTAGCCTGGCACTCTTCCTCTCTCGCTGATGCTTTCCCTCTATGTATTTATACAGTCAGCCCTCCCTATTCGTGGTCCCATGTTCACAGAGTCAACCAACCTCAGATTGACAATATTTTTATTTTTTTAATTTTTTTTTTGAGACACAGTCTCGCTGTGTTGCCCAGGCTGGAGTGCAGTGGCATGATCTTTGCTTACTGCAGCCTCCACCTCCTGGGTTCAAGTGATTATCTTGCCTCAGCCTCACAAGTAGCTGGGACTATAGGCACACACTGCAACGCCCGGCTAATTTTTTGTATTTTTAGCAGAGATGGGGTTTCACCATGTTGCCCAGGCTGGTCTCTAACTCCTGAGCTGAGGCAATCTGCCCGCCTCGGCCTCCCAAAGTGCTGGGATTACAGGCGTGAGCCACCATGCCCAGCCTAATTTTTGTATTTTTTCAGTAGAGATGGGATTTCACCATGTTGACCAGGCTGGTCGCGAACTCCTGAGCTCAAGTGATCCACCTGCCTCGGCCTCCCAAAGTGCTGGGATTATAGGCGTGAGCCACTGCACCCAGCCTGAAAATGTTTTTTAAAAATAAAAAATAATACTGCAACAATAAAAAATAATATAAACAAAAAGCAATACAGTATAACAACTACTTCTATCACATTTACATTGTATTGGGTATTATAAGTAATCGAGAGATGATTTAAAGTATTTGGGAGGATGTGCGTAGGTTATATGCAAATACTATCCCATTTTATATCAGGAACTTGAGCATTCACAGATTTTGATAGATTCTGATATCATCAGGGTCCTGGAACCAATCCCCCAGTGGGTATCCCGAGACAACTGTACAGGCATCTGGGTCCTAACACGTAACTAACATTAGCATCCTTTGTCAATTGTTGAGGTTCCTAAGTGTGTTGGTCAATGAAATGACTCATAGAAAATAGCAGTCACTGCCAGGCTTGGTGGCTCATGCCTGTAATCCCAGCACTTTGGGAGGCCGAGGTGGGTGGATCATGAGGTCAAGAGATTGAGACCATCCTGACCAACAATGGTGAAACCTCATCTCTACTAAAAATACAAAAAAAAAAAA
>NW_012108585.1:1703757-1705976 GCF_000951045.1 Mandrillus leucophaeus | reverse complement strand
GCCTCCCGAGTAGCTGGGACTACAGGCGCCCGCCCCCACGCCCGGCTAATTTTTTGTAGTTTTAGTAGAGACAGGGTTTCACCGTGTTAGCCAGGATGGTCTCAATCTCTTGACCTCGTGATCCGCCCGCCTCGGCCTCCCAAAGTGCTGGGATTTTAGGCGTGAGCCACTGTGCCCAGCCAATTGGGGAAATTCTAAGTGCTGAAGGCAGCAGGGCTGATAAGAAGGAAACTGCTATCATGAGTTCTAATCTGGCTCTGCAGTGGATCCCTAGAGGGAAAAGATCACACCAGGATGTCAGCAGCATAAAGGAATTTTTATAAAAGCAGAAGACAGTTCTTAACACCTCATATGTGCATAGAGCTTACCAGTTTATAAACTGCTTTTCTTTTCTTTTCTTTTTTTTATTTTTTTGAGACAGGGTTTTAATCTGTTGCCCAGGCTGGAGTGCAGTGGCATGATCGTGGCTCACTGCAGCCTCAATCTCCCGTGCTCAAGCTATCCTCCCACCTCAGCCTCCTGAGTAGCTGGGACTACAGGTGTATGCCACCACACCCAACTAATTTTTATATTTTTTGTAGAGATGGGGTTTTGCCATGTTGCCCAGGCTGGTCTTAAACTCCTGGGCTCAAGCAATCCTCTGGCCTTGGCCTCCCAAAGTGCTGGGATTACCGGTGTGGACCACTGTGCCTGGCCGATATGGTTTGGCCGTGTCCCAGCCAAACCTCATCTTGAATTCCCACATGTTGTGGGAGGGACCAGGTGGGAGGTAATTAAATCATGGGGGCAGGTCTTTCCCGTGCTGTTCTCTTGATAGTAAGTCTCATGAGATCTGATGGTTATTAGAAGCGGAAGTTTTCCCGCACAAGCTCTGTTTTTGCCTGCTGCCAACCACAAAATACGTGACTTTGCTCCTCCGTGCCTTCTGCCATGATTGTGAGGTCTCCCTAGCCATGTGGAATCGTAAGTCCAATTAAACCTCTTTCTTTTGTAAATTGCCCGGTCTCAGGTGTGTCTTTATCAGCAGCGTGAAAACGGACTAATACAGTGGCCCTCTCCTCTCGTTGTGTCTTAATGGAGATTCATCAGAATGGTGACAGCCTTCCTCATCTCACTTGGACGGCCCTCCTCTAACCACCTCTCCCCAAAAGAGAAGTTAGTGCCCCTCCAGGGAGAAGACAGCATGGCTGCTGAGCAGGGCGCCAGGTCAGTCCTCACAGGTGAAATTCAGACTCACCACCTGTGTGATCTTGAGCAAGACACTGATCTCTCTAAGCCTCAGGTTTTCTCATCTAAAAGATAGCAGTGGTAAGATCACCTACTTATGGCGATGGGGGAAGTCAGAGAATACACATAAAGAATCCAAGTACTGCTCACGCCTGTAATCCCAGCACTCTGGGAGGCTGAGGCGGGCAGATCGCTTGAACTCAGGAGTTCCAGAACAGCCTGGGCACCATGGCAAAACCCTGACTCGACAAAAAATACAAAAATTAGCTGGGTGTTTTGGTGTGCGCCTGTAGTCCCAGCTGCTCAGGAGGCTGAGGCAAGCGGATCACCTGAGCTTGGGAGGTCGAGGCTGCAGTGAGCTGTGATTATACACCACTGCACTCCAGCAGCCTGGGTGACAGAGTGAGACCCTGTCTAAAACAAACAGAAAAAAGGAATCCAGTACTATTTCTTACACATAGTATATCTTCAATAAGTATTAATTATTGTATTATTATGATTAAGTAGACATGACCTCATTTTCTGTTGTCCACTCTAATGGAATGTTCTATCCTTGAACTCCTGGATTTTAATCCCTATTTTTTTCTCCCAAGACAGTGTCCTAAATTGTCTCTTTAATGAATTTCTGCTTTACTAATACCTAGAATGAAGCAGTTGAAGGTGTCACTGAAAACTGGCAAAATCTGGAGATTCTAGTCAACTGCAATGGGAAGAGTTTCATCATTTCATCAGTACCACTCGTCAAGTTCCCATAAAAAGAAAATGGGGGCCAGGTGCGGTGGCTCACGCCTGTAATTCCAGCACTTTGAAAAACTGAGGTGGGAGGATTGCTTGAGGCCAGGGGTTTGAGACCAGCCTGGGCAACAAAGTGAGACCCGCGACCCCCCCCCCAATCTCTTAAAAACAAGCAAACAAGCAAAAGAATGGCGAACAAACGGGAAAAACTAATGAATGTGATCCTGTTAATGAACTACTCAAATGCTTGACAAAAA
>NW_012108585.1:1702726-1703707 GCF_000951045.1 Mandrillus leucophaeus | reverse complement strand
CAAAAGCTACAAAATGCAGTGGTGGAATTTCAGGCACCAGGGCATCTGCATGGAGGAGACATTCCAGGGCCCCAGAGTGGATGGGGAAGCTGCTGAGAGCCTTCCAGTCCCTTCAGACCCTACCACCCAGGCAGCAGCCTGCCCAGAGTCCACTCCCTTGGGCGACTCTGCTTAGGGCTCCCCCGTCATCTAGCTGGTGGCAGGCAGCCAGGAGCTACTGGCCTTCTTTCATTTAAATGTACATCCGGGTTTGCAGTAAGTTACAGGGACAAGGGTCTCCAGGATCGACCAGGGAAGGCCCTGCCCAGGTAACCAAGCCCATGTCAAGCAATCCACAGTCCTCCGGATTCTTCCTCCACGGGTGGGGTTTTGATTGTGTGTTTTAAAGATGCCTTCATTGTAACAATTAAAGGATCGGAATAAATCTGGCCACAATCAGTACTTTAAAACCTTCTTGCCTTGCACTTAGAGAACGCTTGGCATGGCCCTGCTTGCCACGGTGACTGACAACAGCGACCCAGACAGACAGAGGACACTCACTCGCTACACATGCTGAACACATAAATATTTACTTAGGTACAAGCAATGGCCTGAGTGCCTTTTATGCGGTGGGGAAAGAGGAATGAATCATGCAGGTTGGCAGCTGGAACAAGACGGGGAGAGGAAGGGGAGTCTCTTCTCTGGGGAGTAGCTGTCTGGGAGCTGCCAGAAATAGGAGAGGGAGGACTGGAGCTGGGGGAACTTGAACATGGAGAGCCCTGAGAGGATGAGAGAGAGGACGACCGGTGGGCAGCCCTGGGTGGACCCAACCTCTGCCTGGGAGGAGCCTCAGGCTGCTGCCTGCCAGCCAGTGCCAAGGGCTGGAGGGGCCCCTGCGGAGTCTCACCACTGTTTGAACAAAGAGTAGTAGAATCTCAGCCCTGCTCCCAGAGGGTGGAGGACAGGAGGCAGGGAAGAGTACACCTGGTGAGGGAGGGAGGG
>NW_012108585.1:1700542-1701801 GCF_000951045.1 Mandrillus leucophaeus | reverse complement strand
ACTCTAACATCCCCATGTGCCTCCTCTTTTTCCCTCATCTCAACTTCGACTGAAGCCCTTTAATGCTTTCTATACTGAGGGACATTTCAGAGGAAATGGAGACAGGGTCCCTGCCCTCAAGAAGCTTTGCTCTTATGGTGGGGCCAGGACATAAGCAAATGGAAAGGAAATGAACATCAGATGCCCAGGCCACATGCCTCTGGTGCCAGAGCCCCTGGTGGCTCAAGGCCATCAGGACTAAGGGTGGGGGCCGAGCTTCTCCTTCCTTCTCTCTTACTAAGGAGCTGGTTTCCCCCGGGGAAGGTCACTCACCTTCTTGGATCTTCACCTGTAAAGAGCATGGGTCTAAATACTCCCCAAGAGTAAGCAAATCTATGATGGAGCCAAAGGGGAGATGGAGAAAGACGGAGGTTTGAGAGGAAGACGGTGAATCTGACGCCAAGACACTTTTAAGGGTCAAGCGGATATTCAAGTGTTGACAGCAAGAAACCGGGACGTAAGGAGCGTTAGAGGTCAGGGTGGCTGGAGGTGCAGTTTCAAGAAGTGAACTGATAAATACGAAGGCCAGAGGGCAAGGCAAGAGAGATGGCGGAGTGTGCAACCTGCGTAGACAGGACCTACAAGTTTAGGAAGAGGAGAGGGCAGACTGGAGGGTGTAGGAGGGGTCCTCGGGTCGAGTGATGTGTGCTGCACAATAAGGGAGCCACAGTAAGACACGCACAAAGGCAGAGAAAGGCAAAGCCAGGAGCACTGGCCGTTCTGGTTGGTCGAGGGGGCTGGGAGCAAGGAAGAGAGGGAGCCAGGAACTCAGCAGGGGGCTGGCATTCCAGAG
This sequence comes from Mandrillus leucophaeus, assembly GCF_000951045.1. Taxonomy (NCBI): domain Eukaryota; kingdom Metazoa; phylum Chordata; class Mammalia; order Primates; family Cercopithecidae; genus Mandrillus; species Mandrillus leucophaeus. The sequence continues at coordinate 1,700,969 of NW_012108585.1, read as the reverse complement.
CGGGGGCAGCCCCTTCTTCCTTCCTCTCCAGAGACTGTTAGGATGACAGAAAATGCAGATACCAAAGGAGAGGCCAGCAAGGCAAGGGAGAGAGGATGGCCACAGCGCTCCCACAAGGACACTAAAGTGGCCCCTGCAGCTGCCAGGAGAGGCTGACCACTCCGAAGTGGCTGCCCTGTGTGGGAGGCACACCTGTGTCAGGTGACCAGAGGGTGTCCCAAAGTTGTTCACTCACAAACAGCTCCTTGAGGGGCTTCCTAGGGCACTGAGGGCTGAGTCCCTGGTTTATCAGAATCTCCTGGAAAAGAACGTTTAAAATCCAGTTTCCAAGGCTGTGCCTCTGGTCTGTGACTTCTAAGGCTCCACAGGTCATTCTGATCCTCAACTCAGCCAGGGATCCCAAAGGCCCAGCATCCAGTGAGGTTTG
>NW_012108585.1:1691729-1696454 GCF_000951045.1 Mandrillus leucophaeus | reverse complement strand
GGACCCAACCTCTGCCTGGGAGGAGCCTCAGGCTGCTGCCTGCCAGCCAGTGCCAAGGGCTGGAGGGGCCCCTGCGGAGTCTCACCACTGTTTGAACAAAGAGTAGTAGAATCTCAGCCCTGCTCCCAGAGGGTGGAGGACAGGAGGCAGGGAAGAGTACACCTGGTGAGGGAGGGAGGGATCACCACAGGGCCCCATGGAACTGCCAGGGGCCTGCAGTTCCACCCTACCCAGTCCTGGGCTCCAGAAGCCACCTGCCAAGAAGGTGGGCCAGGTGTGCACTGTGCTGCAGAAGGTGTGTCTTCTCCCACGCCAGTAGCACCGTCACCCCTATTCACACCCTGCCCCCAGCCTAGACCTGGTTTTTCCCACAGAGCCCCACCGAGACTTTTCTCTCTTCATCTTCCATCTCACTGCGGTCAAGGACTGGCTGACTACCCGGTAGCAACAGAGGACGTTTGGAGCCGCGGAATCCACAGGTTTCAACTGGGATCCTGCGGCTGGGAACAGAAGTCCCAGCACCAGGTAAGGGGCGGCCCGTGGACATGCAGGAGGCAGTCCCAGCACCGGGGTGGCCCTAGGACAAGGTGGGGCAGCCCAGTGTGCATCCCTTCCTGTCTAAATCCTCATCACTCAGCTGGTCCACCAACAAGAACTGCTTAAGGGGTGCTTCTGTGACTCCCCATTTGACCACTTCTCTGCCCCAGAGGGCAGCTGAGAGAGAAGGAAGGAAGGAAGGAGATTCTCTTTGGTCCTTGTTCCTGGCTTGGGTAAGAGAATGGGGGTGTTTGCTCCTCCGGAGCCAGGCCCTGGCCACCCCCTTTCTGCTGTCCCTCAGTAGACACCTGCGCTGTGATCCTACGCATGGTGTGTGGGGGAGGTGGAGGTGACGGGGTCATGGGAGGCAACATCTTCTCCAGCACAACGCAGCTTTAAAACCATTGCCTCGGCAGCACCGACTCTGGAGTCCAGCTCCCAGGAAAAGCTTCAGATTAGGATATTTCTATTGTTACTACGTGTAGGCACTTCGTCAGTTGCACTGTAGCTTTTCTATACTGTACTTGCATGGGGTGTGAGGCAGTATGTGCAGGGATAGCAGCTCCCACCCAGGACTAACTTCTGCAGGATAATTATGATAGCATCGGGAAAACAACAGTAATAACCCATTCTAATGGAGAGTTTATTTGTACTAAGGAATTTAATCCTTACAGCAACACGATGAGGCTGGCTCTATTATCCCATTTCACAGATGAGAAAACTGAGGCTTAGAGAGGCCAAATTACCTCCCACAATCACACAAGTAGCAGGAGTCCAGGTCAGGCTTTACACCCAGTTGTAGAAAAGCCTGTCTGTAGAGAAATCTGGAGACCCTTGCTGCGTTTAGGCCAAATTCTGCCCCCAGCCACCACCAACTGGGAAGTGGTTCTTCATTCCTACTTTTCAGAGCCTACCTTCCTACAATCACTCAGGACAGGAAGTCTACCACGCTGGCCCTAATCCTATAAGTAGTGGGAGAGGATGCGTTGGCTGGAAAACTTGAGAGAAATGTGTAAGATGAAGTGCTTTTTATATAATCTGTTCAAGTTCACAGTGAGGCAGGAAACCAATTTTCCCCAAACTGAGAACTGAGGAAAGGGCCGTCCTTTGATACTCACCTCCCGTTCTCACCCCTGTGGCCAGAGAGGTGTTGCTTTTAATAAAGCGGTTTCCAGGTGGTGCTTGGAACTCCACGGACCAAAAACCCACGAGAAATGGCTTCGGGATGGGGTGGGGGCTGCCACTTCCTTCATTCTTCTCTGTTTTCTTTTACTTCCACCAAGCTGGAGATCACAAAACAAGCCAGAGACCCCACCAAATCCCAGGGTGGGGAGCTCCCCCTAGTGGCCCAGGGGGTCCCCTCATAGATCCCCCCTGGGGTCTCGACAGAAGGGAAAGGAGCGGATGTTTGAACAAGTCTGGAGTCTTGTATAAGAGAAAATGGTCCACTCCCGGGCATACCCCCAAAGAATAGTGCAGAGACTCAAAGAGATATTTGTACAGCCGTCCGTAGCAACGTTATTCACAGTGGCCAAACAATCCAAGGGTCCATCAGTGGATGAGTGTGTAAACAAAAATGAGGTATAACTACACAATGAAACATTATTCAGTCTTAAAAAGGAATGAAATTCTGCCACAGGCCACAACATGGATGATCCTGAAAGACGTTATGCTAAGTGAAGTAGTCAGACACCAAAGGACAAAAACTGCATAATTCTGCTTCTCTGAGGTACTCAGAGTAGTCAAACTCAGAGATACAGAAAAGTAGAATGGTGGTGGCCGAAGACCTGGGGGAGAAGGGAATGGAGAGTTATGGTTTAATAGGTACAGAATTCCCGTTGGGGATGATTAAAAATTTTGGAGCTGGTGGTTGCACAACAATGTGTGTATACTTAATGCCACTGCATTACACACTTAAAAATTGCTAACATGGTAATTTTATGTTATGTATCTTTTATCAAACACAAAAAATAAAAATAAAACGAGAGAAAATAATTCCACCCAGTTTTGTGGAAAAAGCACATCTTTTTCCAGGTTTCTAGAAATTTTGCCAAATCACTCAATTTAGGTTGAAATTCTCTGTACTTGGTCTCAGCCTAGAATGAAATCTAGGGTAAATATTGTATTGAAATTTATTTCATTAGGAGAATAAAATGTGGCCTTAGGCTGGGTGTGGTGGCTCACACCTGTAATTTGGGAGGCAAAGGTGGGTGGATCACTGGAGATCAGGAGTTCGAGACCAGTCTGGCCAACATGGTGAAACCCTGTCTCTACTAAAAAAAAAAAAAAAAAAAATTAGCCAGGTGTGGTGGCATGCACCTGTAGTCCCAGCTACTTGGGAGGGTAAGACAGGAGAATTGCTTGAAACTGGGAGTCAGAGGCTGCAGTGAGCCAAGGTTACACCACTGCACTCTAGCCTGGGTAAAACAGCAAGACTCTGTCTCAAAAAAAAAAAAAAGTGTCTTAAGGAAGGACAGACAGGTCAATGGAACAGTATAGAGAACCCAGAAACAGGCCTACACAAATAATGTCCAACTGATTTTTGCCAAAGGTGCAAAAGAAAATCAATGGAGGAAAAATCGTCTTTTCAACAAATGATGCTGAAGCAATTATACATCCATAGATTAAAAATATGAATCTCAGCCGAAACCTCACATTTTACACAAAAAATAATTTAAAATGCATCACAGATTTAAATGTAAAATATGACCAGGGGAATATCTTTAGGAGCCAGGGCTAAATAAAGAGTTCTTAGACTTAATACCAAAAGTATGATCCATAAAAGGAAAACAATCAAGAAAGAAAAAAGCCCTGTTAGGATAAAAAGACAGGTTATAGACTAGGAGAAAATGTTTTCAAACTATATCTGACAAAATTTTATATCTAGAAAATAAGAACTCTCAAGACTCAACAGTTAAAAAAAAATCCAATTAGAAAACGGGCAAAAAATATGAACAGGTATTTCACCACAGAGGGTATATGGATTGCAAATAGGCACACAAAACAAAAGGACATTCATGGTTAACCATTGGGGAAATGGAAATTTGAAATCACAGCGAGATATCATTACACATTTATTAGAACAACTCAAATAAAAATAGTGACAACACCAAATGCTGGCGAGGATGTGAGGAAATGATGTCTTTCATATATTGCTAGTGGAAATGTAAAATGGTTCAGTCACTCTGGAAAACAATTTGGCAGTTTCTTAAAAAACAATTTCTAAACATAGACTTACTATATGATCCATGAATTGCCCACCTGGGCATTTACCCCAGAGAAATGACAACTTATGGTTACACAGAAATCTATACTTAAAAGTTCATAGCAGTTCTATTTGTAATAAGTGAAAATTGGAAAAAGCCCAGATGTCCTTCAGTGGGTGAATGGTTAAACAAACTCTGGTACATCCATATCATGGAATACTACTGAGCACAAAAAAGAAAGAAAAAAATTGTCGATACATGCAACAATTTGGATGGATCTCAAGGGCGTTATGCTGAGAAAACCCAGTCTCCAGAGGTTACTGTGTGATTTTTGTAACTTCCTGTGTATCTATAAGCATTTCAGAAACAATGAAGACTGGGATAAAACCCACCGCAACTCTGCAAGACAAGGAAGAGAAGGGGAGTAAGCTTGTGAAGCAATTGCCCTGAGCCAGGATGTCCAGGACGCGGGCCAGGCAGTCTGCATGGGTCATCTTGTTTGATTCCCTCAGGGCCTGTGAAGTTATGCAGCATCCCCTATTACAGACAAGGAGATCAAGGCCTCAAGTGGTATGATTGTGTTTCAAACCAAGTCTGTCTGACCCTAAAACTTCCTCTCTTTTAGGGAGCCGAAGTGTATATGAACTTTTGAAGCTGAGTAGTCACGTCAAAGAAAAATAAGTTTTGTGTTGTCTGCCAAAGTTACCTCCATCTCAGAAGTGAGCCTGTGCGCTTTATTTCGATCAGGCATCATTGATCGAATGGTTCATCTCCAGTTTATTCTGTTTGATATCATCCACAGAAGCTAATCCGAACAAAGCCCTGCCTTCTGATAGTTTATATCTTTCCTTAAATGCGACTTTTGTTATGTCACTCTCTAGCCCAAAAATCTAGGTAACTATTTTTTCTTTTATTGATACATAGTATTTTATATGTTTATGGAGTACACTTGAGTGTTTGTTACATGCACAGAATGTGTAAC
>NW_012108585.1:1686852-1687984 GCF_000951045.1 Mandrillus leucophaeus | reverse complement strand
GACCTCAGGTGATCTGCCCACCTCGGCCTCCCAAAGTGCTGGGATTACAGGTGTGAATCACCGTGCCCAGCCCTCCGATCTTTATTATTTAATTCTTCTGCTAATTTTGGGAATTAATTTTGGTTTGTTCTTGCTTTTCCAGTTTCTGAAGTATATTGTTAGATTGTTTATTTGAAATCTTTCTGTGTTTTTGACTTAGGCATTTATTGCTATAAATGTTTCTCTTAGGATTGCTTTTGCTGTATCCCACAGGTTTGGTATGCTGTGTTTCCACTATCATTTGTTTCAATACATTTTTAAATTTTCATCTTAATTTCTTCATTGACCTAAGTATCATTCAGGAGCATGTTGTTTAATTTCCATGTATTTTTATAGTTTCCCAAGTTCCTCTTGGTATTGCTATCTAGTTTTATTCTATTGTGGTCTAAGAAGATACTTGATATGACTTAGATTTTTAAAAATTTGTTGAGATTTGTTTTGTGGCCTACCATATGGTCTATCCTGAAAAATGTTCCATGTACTGATGAGAAGAATGTGTATTCTGCAGTTAGTGCATAGAATGTTGCATAAATATCTTTAGGTCTATTTAGCCAAAAGTCCAGCTTAAATCTAATGTTTCTTTTTAAATTTTCTCTCTAGATGATCTGTCGAATGCTGAGAGTGGGGTATCAAAGTCCCCCACTATGACTGCAATGGAGTCTATCTCTCTCATTAGATCTAGTAATATTTGCTTTATGACTCTGGGTGCTGTAGTGTTAGGTGCATATAGTTAGAATTGTTATATCCTCTTGCTGGATTGATCCCTTTATCATTATATAATGACTTTTTTTGCCTTTTAATTTTTTTTACTGTTTTTGACTTAACATCTGTCTTATCTGATGTAAGTATAGCTACTTCAGCTTGCTTTTGGTTTCCATTTGCATAGAATATCTCTTTCCATCCCTTTACTTGCAGTCTTTATGTGTCTTTACAGGTAAAGTGTGTTTTTTGTAGGCAGCATATAGTTGGATCATTTAAAAAATTCATTCAGCCATTCTATACCTTTAAGCGGAGAATTTAATGCATTTACATTCAAGGTTATTATTGCTATGTGAGGTTTTGTTCCTGTCATATTGTTAGTTGTTTTCTGGTT
>NW_012108585.1:1683350-1685457 GCF_000951045.1 Mandrillus leucophaeus | reverse complement strand
CAATGGCGCAGTCTCGGCTCACAGCAACCTCCACCTCCCAAGTTCAAGTGATTCTCCTGTCTCAGCCTCCCTAGTAGCTGGGGTTACAGGCATGTACCACTATGCCCGACTAATTTTGTATTTTTAGTGGAGACAGGGTTTCTCCATGTTGGTTTGGCTGGTCTCAAACTCTTGACCTCAGGTGTTCCACCTGCCTTGGCCTCCCAAAGTGCTGGGAATATAGGCGTGGGCCACTATGCCTGGCCTAATTTTTTAATTTTTTTGTAAAGATGGGGTCTCATTATGTTGCCCTAGATGCTGTGTTTAAGTCTGTAGTCCATCTTGAGTTGACTTTTGTACATGGTGAGAATTAGGGGTCCAGTTTCATTCTTCTGCATATAAATATCTAGTTCTTCCAGCACCATTTATTGAAGGGTGCCCTTTACCTAATGTATGATGTTGGCAGCTTTGTTGAAGATCAGTTGGCTGTAAATATGTGGGTGTATTTCTGGGTTCTCCCTTCTGTTACATTGATCTATGTGTTTGTTTTTATGTCAATACTATGCTGTTTTTGTTACTATATCCTTACAGTATGTTTTGAAGTCAGATAGTGTGATGGATTCAGCTTTGTTCTTTTTGCTCAAGATTGCTTTGTCTATTCTGATTCTTTTTTGGTTCGGTATGAAATTTAAGACTGTGTTTTCTATTTCTGTGAAAAATGATGTTGATATTTTGATAGGGATTGCATTGAATCTGTAGATTGCTTTGGGCAACATGGTCATGTTAACAATATTAATTCTTCCAATCCATGAGTATGAGATGTTTTTCCATTTGTTTGTGTCCTCTTCAATTTCTATCATCAGTGTTTTGGAGTCTACCTTTTAGAGATCTTTCCCTTTATTGGTTAAATTTATTCCTACGTATTTTTATTTTTGTTGGCTATCGTAAATGGGATTGGCTTCTTGATTTTTCTCTCAGCTAGTTCATTATAGGTGTATAGAAACACTACTGACTTTTGTGTGTTGATTTTGTATCCTGCAACTTTATGGAATTTATGAGATCTAAGAGTTTTGGTGCAGTCTTTAGTTTTTTCTAGATATAAGATCATGTAATCTGCAAAGAGGGAAAATTTGATTTCTGGTTTTTCAATCTGGATTCATTTTATGTCATTCTCTTGCTTGATTGCTCTGGCTAGGACTTCCAGTTCTATGTTGAATAGAAGCGGTGAAAATCAGCATCCTTGTCTTGTTCCAGTTCTTAGAGGAAAGGCTTTCAACTTTTCCCCATTCAGTATGATATTAGCTGTGGGTTTGCCATATATGGCTTTTATTATGTTAAGGCATGTTCTGTGTATGCCGAGTTTGTTGGAAGTTTTTTTTTTTTTTTAATTATAAAGGGGTGCTGAGGTTTATCAAATGCATTTTCTGCATCTATTGAGATGATCAGATGGGTTTTGTCCTTCATTCTGTTGATGTGATGTATCACATTTATTGATTTGCATATGTTGAACCATCCTTGCTTTCCTGGTATAAATCCTACTTAATCGTGGTACATCATTTTTTTGATGTGCTGTTGGATTTGGCTTGCTAATATTTTGTTGAGAATTTTTGCATCTATGTTAATCAAGGATATTGGCCTGTAGTTTTCCTTTTTTGTTGTGTCCTTGTCTGGTTTGGGTATCAGGGTAATGCTGGCTTTGTAGAATGAGTTAGGGAAAATTCCCTCCTCTTCAATTTTTTGAGATATTTTTAGATAAAGAGGATTGCTATTCATTTTTGTAGGTTTGGTAGAATTTAGCAGTGAATCCACTCAGTCCTGGGATTTTCTTTGTTAGAAAACTTTGTATTATTGATTCAGTCTTGCTACTCATCATTGGTCTGTTCAGGTTTTCCATTTCCTCCTGATTCAATCTGCTAGGTTGCATGTTTCCAGGAAATTTATCAATTTCCTCTAGGTTTTCCAATTTGTTAGCATATGGTTGTTCATAATAGTCTCTGAAAGGCCGGGTGCAGTGGCTCATGCCTGTAATTCCAGTATTTTGGGAGGCCAAGGCAGGCAGATTGCCTGAGGTCAGGAGTTTGAGGCCAGTCTGGCCAACATGGTGAAATCCTGTCTCTACTTAAAAAAA
>NW_012108585.1:1675627-1679140 GCF_000951045.1 Mandrillus leucophaeus | reverse complement strand
GTGTTAGCCAAGATGTCTTGATCTCCAGACCTCATGATCTGCCTGCCTTGGCCTCCCAAAGTGCTGAGATTACAGGTGTGAGCCACTGTGCCCAGCCGAGTTTTATACTTTTATGTGTTTTCATGATGGCAACTGTTGTCCTTTGCTTCCAAGTATAGTACTCCTTTGAGTATTTCTTGTAAGGTTGATCTAGTGGTGATGAATTCTCTCAGCTGTTGTTTGTCTGAAAAAGACTTTATTTATCCTTCATTTATGAAGGGTAATTTTGCTAGATATAGTATCCTCTGGTGGCATTATTTTTCTTTTTTCTGTTTCTTTTTTTTAAATTTTATTTGGGACAGAATCTCACTGTGTCGCCTACGCTGGAGTGCAGTGGTGCGATCTCAGCTCACTGAAACCTTCACCTCCTGGGTTCAAACCATTCTCCTGCCTCAGCCTCCTGAGTAGCTTGGATTACAGGTATGCACCACCACGCCCTGCTAATTTTTTTTATATTTTTAGTGGTGACAGGATTTCACCATATTGGCCAGGCTGGTTTTGTACTCCTGACCTCAAGTGATCTGCCTACCTCGGCCTCCCAAAGTGCTAGGATTACAGGCATGAGCCACCGCGCTCGGCCGTATTTTGAAATACTCAACACCTCTAATCATCGGGGAAATGCAAATTAAAAACAAAATGAGACATCACCTCACACATGTTAGAATGCCTATCATCACAAAGACAAATGATAATTAGTGGTGAGGCTGTGGAGAAAAGGGAGCCCTTGTACACTGTCGATGGGAATATAGGTTAGTACAGCCATTTTGGAAAACAGTATGAAGGTTCCTCAAAAGCATAAAAATAGAATTACCATATGATCTAGCAATCCCGTTTCTGGGTATACATCCAGAGGAATTGAAATTGGTATGTTGCAGAGATATCTGCACTCCCACATTCATTTCAGCATTGTTCACAATTGCCAAAATATAGAAGTAATCTAAATGTCCATCAGTAGATGACTGGATAAAGAAAATGTGGCATATATACACAATGGAATACTATTCAGCCTTTAAAAAGAAGGACGTTCTGTCATTTGTGACAACATGGATGGAACCAGAGGGCATTATGCTAAGTGAAATAAACCAGGGGCAGAAAGACAAGACTGTATAATCTCATTTACATATGGAATCTAAAGAAGTTGATCTCATAGAAGCAAAGAGTGGCAGGGCTGGGAATATGAGGGGGAGGGATTGGGAAATGGAAGAGGTTGATTAAAGGATAGAAAGTTTCAGTTAGACTAGAGGAATAAGTATTGGTGACTGTTCTGCACAGTGACCTCAATAATAATGTATATTTCAAATTGCTAAAAATAGATATTTAATGTTCTAGCCACACACAAAAAAATGATGTTAGTGAGGTGAGGGAATGTTATTCAGATTGATTGAATCTTTCTATAACATACAGATAGATCAAAATATCTCATATATCCCATAAATATGTACACTTATTATTTGTCAATTAAAAATAAGTAAAAACATTTAAAAAGGAACTTAAGTCTAGCACACAGTCGGCACTCAATACAGGCTTGTCGAATAAGTTCATTATGAACCTATCACATATGGCCTTTTATTTGCATTAAATGTGTATTTATGAATTCGTTTTACCTTTCTAACCAGATGCTAAGTTCCTTGGCTCACACCGTTTTATATTCTCAACAGCCCTTAGCGCAGATTGTTAAATGATTTTAAAACAGCCACTAATAATGAGAGCTCATTCTCACTCTGCAACTGAGTAGCCACTCTCACTGCAGTCATCTATGTGGATGACCTTGCTTTAGACACAGTCACTGCTGGGGTGCTGGTGAGCTTGGGGTCCAGCTGCCACTGACTTTCTCCTTGTTCCTTCTCTGCTTTTGTGGAGAAGTTTGAGTTGCCAAGGTCCCAAGACACACAATCTCTTAGCCATAGCCCGTCCATCTACCTCCCTTCTCATTATTTCCTTCAGCAATTATAACCTTCCTTAGGGGGCTGACTTGGCTCCTTCAGTTTCAAGCCCGCATCTGGAATGAACTCAGACACCAGCGCTCACAACCCTGGTCATCCATCTCTGGGGATGAGCAAATCAGGAAGGAGCCATGGAAAGCGTAACTGAAGAAGAACGGGTTAGAGGCTGGGGAAGGGGCCGGGGCTGTTGCTGTGAGTGGGCCTGACCTCACGGCCTTTCATAAATCACATGCACTGGACTGAGGCTTGAGAGAGACACACCAGAGGGAGGAAGGTGTTTGGGAAACTCACGTGACTGTGGAGAATGAGCTTGTGTCAGAGGCAGTGAGTGGGAAAAGCTGCTTCTCCTTTCTGTTACCCAGGTTCTCTGAGCCAGCGTCGTGGGGCTCTGGTGACCTCCTGAGCCGGTTAGACCTTGAAGGCATCTGCTCAAGGGGGCTTTTCAGAGAGGCTTTCTGAGTGTTCTTGAGCCTTGGAGCACAGGAGTCAGGCTGGGTTTCTAGCATCCAACCTCATTCCCCAGGAAAGCACCGTGGGGTCCATGCAGAGAGGCTCTGGTGAAGGACTCGGCCATGTGTGTTTTGCTGCTGAGTCTGCTGAGGCAGAGGAGGAGAACCAGGATCATAACCTCGGAGACCACAGTGACTCTGTATAGTGAGAGAGGAATGGGAAGGGAGTAAATGGCTGGACTTTTGTCTCTACTGCCATCATGTGGGTCAGGTCCAGGCTGTCACAGGAACAGGTGCTGCCGCAGGTACATTTCCCACCTCTCACAACAGTGTAGACACATGCAACTCTTGGTTACTGCTAACACCTCATTCCTGTGCCCCAGTGGGGCAGCATGTTAGCACAAACTGTGCAGAGCAGGCTTGGTAGGTCCCCAGGAGTCTGGGACACCATGCAGAATTGCAACAAGAGGAAAATTATGGTATTCCCAAATATTTCTTTAAAGGCAGGGGTTGGCAAGCTACGCCTCCCCATCAAATCCAGCTCAGTACCTATTTTTGTACAGGCTGCAAGCTAAAATGTCTTATATTTTGATGTGGTTGGAAAAAATTTTTTAAGAATAATATTTCATGACATGAGAATTACATGAAATTCAAATTTCAGTGTGCACAGATAGTTTTATTGCAACAGATGCCATCTTTTATATGTTGCTTTAGCACTCTGATACTGGCATCAGAGACTGTATAGGTTTCATATGCTAAAATCAAGACTGGCCAATAATTTGAGATACAATATGCAAATGTAGGGCCCCTTGTTTAAAAAAAATATTAAGAATTCCATGATGGCAACGGTTGAGCATTAAACCAAGTGTGGCCCCTAAACCCAGAGTCCTGTGTGACTGCTTGTGAATCTGGCCCTGGTTAAAATATTTGCTCTCTCTCTGGCCCTTTACAGAAAAAAATTGCCAACCTTTGCTGTAGGGTCTAAAATACCAACAAATGTTTTCTCTTTTATTTTATTTTATTTTTTTCTTGAGACAGAGTCTCGCTCTGTCGCCCAGGCTGGAGTGCAGTGGCGTGATCTC
>NW_012108585.1:1671869-1673327 GCF_000951045.1 Mandrillus leucophaeus | reverse complement strand
GTGCTTTCAATCAAACAGATCGAATAAAAAGTCATTTACTCAACCTCCTTGTGCCCTATTCCCCATTCAGAAAACAGAACACATGTTCAGAGATGCTTATTGACTGGGCGGGAGGGAGCCAACACAGTGGCTAGACAGCCTGGGTCTGCGGGGCTGGGGAGGTGCTGCCTCCCGACTGCAGGAAGGGCTGGGCCGGGCATGGGCCAGGAGCCTCTCAACAGCCCAGGGACACCACCCTCAACCCAGCCCAGGGTGGGCACCAGCGCCAGCAGGCCTGGGGTGCTGGGCCAGGGGTCTGTCGGGGGAGAGGTCTTGGTGCCAGGCTGGCAATCTGGCTTTTATAATTCATTAATTTTTTTTTTTTTTTGAGACTCTGTAACCCAGGCTGGAGTGCAGTGGTGCCATCTTGGCTCACTGCAACCTCCGCCTCCTGGGATTCTCCTGCCTCAGCCTCCCGAGTAGCTGGGATCAGAGGCATGTGCCACCACACTGGGCTGTATTTTTAGTAGGGACGGGGTTTCGCCATGTTGGCCAGACTAGTCTTGAACTCCTGACCTCAAGTGATCTGCCTGCCTCGGCCTCCCAAAGTGCTGGGATTACAGGGGTGATCCACCATGCCTGGCCAGAATCCATTAATTTTTTATTGTGGTAAAATGTACATAATATTTATCATCTTAGCCATTCAGAAGTACACAAGTACACACCGTGAATACATTTAATGCTGTGGCACTAAATTCATTCACGATGTTGTGGAACCATGACCACAATCTGTACCCAAAAAACTTTGCCCATCACCCCTAACAACTCTACCCATCGAACAATAACTCGCCCTTCCTCCCTGCCCCTCACTTGCTGTCTCTAGCTACCTTAGGTCCACATGGGTGCCAGTGGCGGGAGGTGGCAAGGTGGGGGCCGGCTGGCCCAGGCTTGTTTGGTAACTCCAGTCCCTGACAGTGCAGTGACTGGCGCAAACCTGAGACACACACACACCAGCAAACCTCAAAGGGCATCTCCACAAAAGCGGGTGAGGGACACAGAACGTCAATCCTGGGGCTTGGGTCAGGAAACTCCACCAGCCCAGCCCAGCTGCAGGCAGCCGCGATTCTGTGTCCTGGAGACCCAGGAGAAGTTCCTTCCAATCTTGAAACCCGGCCTGATCAGCACCCGAATACGGAGAACTCTGGGCCACAGGCCCCCGCAATTTCCGCCCTGCGGTTTCCTGATCCCAGTCGCTACAAGTGGAGGAAGAGAAGAAGACATTTTTGTGGTGGGATCTTTTTCAGCATAGGAAAAAATAGAAGAGAAAGAAAACAAGGGCAGCTCTGGGCAAGGGCCTGACAGGTTTGGGGTTGGAGATGCACCCCCCAGAGCCCAACTGGCAATTAGCGGGCAAGGGTGGGTGCGGGTGAGGCAGGCGCGGGTGAGGCGGGTACAGGTAAGGCAGGTGCGGGTGAGGCG
>NW_012108585.1:1667081-1668187 GCF_000951045.1 Mandrillus leucophaeus | reverse complement strand
TAAGTTACTTTGGAAAGTTATTTCCTCGGGAGGCTGAGGCAGGAGAATTGCTTGAACCTGGGAGGCAGATGTTGCAGTAAGCGGAGATTGTACCATTGCACTCCAGCCTGGGCGACAAGAGCGGAACTCTACCTCAAAAAAAAAAAAAAAATGAAAGAAAGAAAGTTATTTCCAAGTCTTGGGCTTTTTCTCAAGCCATTTTCGGAGGTTGTGAATGAAGTTGAACGCACATGAGCATTTTTGTCAGATGCATTCATTGGATTTGGTACTTACGAGGCAGCAGATACAGTTTATGACTCCAAAATGGGGAATGAGTGAATCCTGATCTGCATCCCCAAAGGCTCATGTCTACACTTTGTAGTTGCTGAATTTTAGAATCTGAGTGATGTTATCAGTTGGAAGCATCGCACAGTCTTTTGCTGTTTCCACCAGACGACATCAGCTTATTAAATAAAATGTGAGATGCAGCTTCTGTAGGAGGTCCCAATGGGGAATTCAGTTCTAGCTGGAGCAAATGGCATTGACCTTTGCTATTATTTCTGATAGAAAAGATTCATGCTTGTTGAGGTAGAAACGGGCTGTGGGATGGGATTCAGGGTCTGCCTATGGCCAGTGGTACTTGCCCAGCTCTTGGGTCAGTCTCAGGAAGACACGCTCTTCACTTCCTGTGGACAAGGAGTTTCCCAGAGCGGGGAGCACATTGTCAGGGCTAAGGCAGGAGGAAGAACTGGCTGTAGGGGGAACAAACTAGCGGGTGTCCAGGTCACCTGGGGCCAGGGTGCCCCAGCTCTGAGATCTTTTGCATGCTACTGGAGGGAGCTTGGAGCCGAGGAGCAGGGTCCGGGTGCTGCCACGCATAGCCATGTGACCTTGAACACATGGTCACATATTTTGAGGCCTCCTTGTGTTTAGAATGAAGAGACTGGTCAGGATTATTTCTAAGATCCTTTACTACTCTAATCATCCATGAGTCTTTAAGGAAGACTTTTTTAACATAAAAATCTGTTCAAAAATAGAACTGGGCTGGGCATGGTGGCTCACACTTATAATCCTAGTACTTTGGGAGGTCGAAGTAGGAGGTCACTTGAGGCCAGGAGTTTGAGACC
>NW_012108585.1:1666193-1667031 GCF_000951045.1 Mandrillus leucophaeus | reverse complement strand
GCCATTCTCCTGCCTCAGCCTCCCGAGTAGCTGGGACTACAGGTGCCACCACCACGCCCAGCTAATTTTTTTGTATTTTCAGTAGAGACGGGGTTTCCCAGTGTTAGCCAGGATGGTCTCGATCTCCTGACATCACGATCCGCCCGCCTCAGCCTCCCAAAGTGCTGGGATTACAGGCATGAGCCACCGCGCCCGGCCATGTTTTCTCTTTACTTTTGTGCTATTAATGTTAATCTCCAGCAAAAAATCCAGGGGAAATTATTAAGGTATTTCTAGATACTTTGAAAAGGAAGTATTAAATACTAGGACCCAATATGGGTTGATTAAAAATAAATAATTCCAAATTAGAGTCATTTTCTTTTCTGCCAAATGACCTATTGGAATGGGAGGGTGTGTACGGCTGAGCAGGCGAGTGCCATATACCTGTGCAGCAGTCCTTCCACTCAGGCAGTCACCCGCATCCATACCAAAACTATCAGGAAAACTGTGTGATTCTTCATGCGTGAAGTTAAATTCAATGTGCAAATATTTTTTCTTATTTTTCAGTCACATAATAGCTCCTTCAAAAGTACTTCAGTCCGGGAGCAGTGGCTTATGCCTATATTCCCAGCACTCTGGGAGGCTGAGGTGGGCAGATCACTTGAAGTCAGGAGTTTGAGACTAGCCTGGCCAACATGGTGAAACCTCGTCTCTACTCTACTATACAAAAATTAGCTGGGCATGGTGGTGCATGCTTGTAATCCCAGCTACTGGGGAGGCTGAGGCAGGAGAATCTCTTGAACCCAGGAGGGGGAGGTTGCAGCGAGCTGAGATCACACCACTGCACTCCAGCCTAGGC
>NW_012108585.1:1645687-1662598 GCF_000951045.1 Mandrillus leucophaeus | reverse complement strand
CAGTCAAGACTATTTAATCACTGTCCACAGAGACACCTACATACACACGCGGGTGGGGAATGAACCTAAAGTTTTTAGGTGAAGTCTCTCAGGGCCCGCTGCATGCCACAGACCTTCCTAGGTTGCAAAGATTCTGGGCAAAGCATCCATGCTCTCATGAGGTTGTCGAGGTTATCCTGGGGAGATTCAGAAGAATTCTGTGGCCAGTCCCAAGCTGTGCTGATAAATTTTAATACCTAATGCTAGTACCAATACTTTTGTTACAACAGGAGAGACCAGTGGGTCTCCTGAAGCCATTTGGCCACTGAAGTCTCGGTGGCCAGAGAACGACCAACACAGAGCTGTGCCCACCACCAAGGCACCCTCCCTCCTTCCTTCATCTTCACTGCCTCCCTCAGGCCAAGGAAATCAGAGATGCCAGCTCCACGGAGGGACGGCTTTGTCACAGGTAGGATGGGGCGGTCCCTGTCCCAGGTGCCACAAGGTCCTGTCCTTGCAAGCTTATGTCGGATGGTGGGGATGAGATGCAAGTTCAGTGATGCAGAATCTCAAGAGCCCCCCATGGTGCAGAAATGTCATCATCAATTCAAGCCTTCTGGAGTTGAACCGCCGGGGGAGGGGGTGACGCTGAGTGGGTGTGGGGGGAGGTGCCTGAGGTGGCAGGGCACTTGTGGGGAGTCGAGGAGCCCAGTCTGGGTGGAGGTGGAGCCGGCTCTTTGCACTGTGAAAGCTCCTCTGGCGGGTCTGCCACGCCGGGTCCTGTCTGGAGGCCCGTGCTCACTGCGCAGTCGTGTCTTCATTCTGATTCCTGCCCTGGGTGTGGCGCCCTTACAAGCAGGACTATCCCGTGTGTGGCTTGTGGGAGGCTGACACCGTCCCTGCCCCTGCGGGAGCAGCATCTTATGTTTGGAGGAGAAAGGGTGCCTCTGGGTTGGGGGGTAAGGAACGGGTGCTCTTTGTCGCGGAGGACCCACTGGGACTTCGCTCTCTGCTAGTCTAGCAAATGGGCAATTCTGGCCAGTTCTCAGTCTTGCAGGAGTTGGCCCTCCCTCCCCTGCCTTGCTCTGGGCTCTTTAGGCGTGAAGGAGGCTCCATTTGCTAAGGAAACAATATGAGGACAGTAGAAGCAAGAACAGTCTAAACTGTTCTTGCCAGGCTCCTGCGCCACCCTGCTCTGGCCACCGGGTGAGTGGCTGTGTCGGGCCTGTGCCTCACTCTGCCTGTCCTGGCTGGACGGTGGGCTCACCCCCACCCTGCCGTCTTCCCCCACTCGATTCCTTCTGGATTAGCTCAGTGTAGCATTACCCCAAAGACTCTGTCCAAGCTGGCAAGAATCGCACATTGGGCTGTTTGGCTTTTAATAAAGTTTATGATTTAAATCTTGTGCTCTTAACACCTTCTTTGCAAGCCTCAGAGGGAAACAAAAATGCTGAAGTTGTTGACTCATTTCCTTCGTAACATGGAGACCCTCACATTTGGCCAGGGCCTGTGTGTGCGTTAACACAGAGTCGGGTTGTGTGGCTGTACACACGCACACGCACGCGCGCGCACACACACACATGCACTCAGAGGACAGGAGGAATCTTTGGGAAGACTGGCTGTAGTTCAGTACCTGGCAAGTTTCCAGAACATCAAATGAGCCCTTAAGCAGAAAGACTCCTCTGCAGAACTAACACCTGCAGTAGATTCGGAGCGTTTGCCTCCTCACCGAAGTCGGTACTGTTTCCCTGGAAGTAAAGAAGGAGACTTATCAGGCCTCTTGTGTGCCCCTGGGAGGAAATACAAGTTTGAAGAGCACCAGAGGACCTGTGTGGAGATTTCAGAGTAGGGGAGTGAGGAGAGGAGAGGAGGCTGCGGTCGGATCCTCACACAGGTTCCTGAGGCTCTGAGGTCAAGCCCCAGCTGCTTCCCTACCAACTGCTTGCACTGGAGATGCAGTCAGGCCCAGCACCAAGGCAGCTAAGGCTGCAGCAGACCCTGCTGTCCTGGACCCTGGCCTGGAAACAAGGAATTTCACAGAGGCAGCAAATGGGATTCCCCTTGACATCAGGTAGCCACAGCGTAGGCTTGCTCTGACCTGTCCCGCCCACAGGGGAAGCTGGAGTCATAACGGATGTCCATGCTAATATTTCAAGGCCCGACACATTTCCAATGACATGGGCTGGAACTGTGCCAGCTGCGGAAAAGAAGGTCCTGGAATACAAAGCCCTGGGAGCCCTGCAAGTCCTCAAATCAGTGCTGATCACTTGGCAAGGTCAACATGTGTACGGACACGCTCGACTGGGTGTGCAGGGGACCCAAAAGCAAGAACAGACACATGTCCTGCCCTCAAGGGGCTTGCAGTCAATGAGGGGACAGGAGAAGGAAAGCAGGCTGCCTGTTTTGGGTGGGAGGCAATGGAGATCAAAATGTTATCTCGCTGTGGAGGCTGCCTGGGGACTCTTCAAGGGCCTTTTGTGACGTTTAGTCCGTGTAGGAGAGTTCAGGGATATTGGAGCCAGCGATGGCTTGCATGCTGCAGCCTGAACCCCATGACGTGACATCCTGACAAAGAATCCAGTGTTGGGCTCCAGTCTCCCTGGGTCCCCTTTGTCACAGTGACTAACAGGCAGGGAGAAAAAGCTCTCATTCAAGAGACCATCCTGGCCGGGCGTGGTTGCTCAGGCCTGTAATCCCAGCGCTTTGGGAGGCCGAGGCACGTGGATCACCTGAGGTCAGGAGCTCGACATCAGCCTGACCAACATGGTGAAACCCCGTCTCTACTAAGAATACAAAAAATTAGCCGGGCGTGATGGCAGGCACCTGTAATCCCATCTACTCGGGAGGCTGAGGCAGGAGAAAAGCTTGAACCCGGAAGGCGGAGGTTGCAGTGAGCTGAGATTGCGTCACTGCACTCTAGCCTGGGTGACAAAATGAGACTCCGTCTCAAAAAAATAAAAAAATAAAAAAATAAAGAAAGAAAAAGAAAAAAGAGACCATCCCTGCAGGAGGATGATGCGGCCCCAGATGATGAGGCTGGTGGATTGGCATCTGGGCTTTTTTTCCCTCCTCTAGCAGAAACAATCTGATGGTTGGCATCTGACTTCTTGGGGGTGGGGTGGGGATGGGCACTACAGCCCTGCCCGGAGTGGCCCTTTCAGGAAGGCAGGCCCAGAGGCCTCTGTGAGGGCTGGAGGGCGTCTTGGTAGCGTGAAGAGGCCAGCAATGCCCTCACGTCTCCAGGAGAGCTCCCACTGCAGGCCTCAGTGCCCCTGTCTCTAGCTGGTTTCTACACCCATGGAGGATTTTAGACGCAGGAAATGGCCCTTGGAATAGGGTCTGGTCAGAGCGGCATGACCTCTATAAGGGTGATGGTCCTGTTCTCAAGATTCTAGGCTTTAGGACAAATGATAGGAGGGTTTCCTCACAGCCCCTGAGGATGATGCCACCGACTTCCGGCAGACACAGCCCAGCAAGTTCCCAAGCAGGAGCCAGCTGGCCAAGGCCGACGGAATGAAACCATGGGTGCTGGGCCCTGCTGTGTGCACGTCGGGCCTCACGCGGTCCCCTAGTCCCCTTGCCCACCTGCCTTCATGTTCGAGGCCACGGTTCCCACAATCCGGGCCCCGCTTTGCCCTGAAATGGAGAGCCGGTTCTTTGCCATTCTGCAGGACAAGCATCCTGTCCCCCACTGCCCTGTAGGCCCCATAAAGGCTGTGCTCAGGGAGGAGCGGTGAAGCCAGAGGCAGCCTCCCCTGAGACAGGTCAGTCGCCCTGGAACCAGCCTCCCCCCATCCCCTGCAGCTGGCCCCATGGGAGTGCCCAGGCGTGACAGTGGGATGAGAAAGGCCAACTGGCTTCTTGCTTAAAGGGCCAGATGGCTCCTCAAAGCTGTCGGATCATCCTGACGTCAGTACTTAGGAGAAAAACCAAGAAGAACTTCAGGATGGAGAAATGCGGCACGCCTCCCATCGCCTGGACCTGCCCTGCTTGTCCAGGGTCGCTGCCTGTGTCCTGGGGTTTACCGCTGACCTCAAGGCCCAGCCCTGGCTTCTGCGGGAGGCGCGGTGGTCGCTGGGGCACCGTCGCACGGAAGTCCTCATTCCTGGGTTGTGTTCCCGGCACGGGAGCGCTGCACAAATGCAGAGGCAGGAGTCCAGGCACATCAGCCCTTTACATCCTGCACGCAGGGCAGGTCCAAGTCAAGATGCAGATTCCCACAACCCTGAAGAATAAAATCATAGTAATAAAAAAGTGTAAGCCCAAGATGAACTAAGCAGGAACCATCTTTCGAGTGTGAATTCTTGCAGATGCCAGAGATGGCTTTTTGTTATGGAAGTTTTTCAGACATTTCATGCTCCTTTTTTTTGCCCACATCTGACTCTCCTTCTTCAAAGGAGCGTGGCTCAAGTTCTTCACTCGTGCGAGCAAGGCTGAGGCGACCAAGTGCTGTGGAGACTGAGACCGAGGAGATGGGAAGGTGCCAAAGTGGCCAAGACAGAACTGAACGTTAACTCAGGAAGGGAAAGATGAATGTCGCATGCCGGAAGCAGCAGGGAGAGTTGGGAAGAAGAGTGCTTCACGGCTGGACCCAGCCGAAGGCTGTGGATGTCCCAGGCCACCCTGTAAGCCATTGCCTATGGCAGAGGATCTTCTTCCCCAGACGACATGGGAAAGGAATGGTCCCTGTGGACAAGGTGGGCTGGCGTGGCATTACCGAGCCTGCAAACCTCATTCCTGTCCCATCAAGGACCTGAAGGAGAGAACATTCAGAGGGCTTTGTAGCCTCATTTCCAGGAAATAACCAGTGCCCAGAGCCAAACGGAGCCTGAAATCCTGATGTGACTCACATCCACCCCAACGGTGACCAAGCCACGCATGTTATTTTCCTCTTTCCTCTGAAACCCCCAGCCACCGTGTGGCCCTGATGCCTCAACCCCTCTGAGGCTGTCAGGGAGTCTGGGTCCAGAGAAAGGTTTGGAAGCGATGGACCCACTTTGAACCCAGGTCCAGTGAAGTTGCTGTGTAACTCAGGGCAACCTGATCTTTGATTTCTAGTTTCTCTGCCGGAGAAGCGGGTGAAGGGAGGCAAAATCCATACCTCATGTTGAGTAACTGAAGATTAAGTGATGCCCTTTCAAAAGGGCCCACCTGCCTGGATGCAGTAATAAACAATGTCACATGTCAGCTGGCATTTTGTTCACACCTATATCCTAGCACTTAGGGGGGCTGGGGCGGGAGGATCGCCTGAGCTCAGGATTCAAGACCAGTCTGGGTGACATAGTGAGACCTCATCTGTACAACAGTTAAAAAATTAGCTGGGCATGGTGGCACACACCTGTTATCCCAGCTACTGAGGAGGCTGAGGCAGGAGGATCACTTGAGCCCCGGAGGTCGAGGCTGCAGTGAGCTATGACCGCACCACTGTACTGCAGCTGGGGTGACAGAGCCTGATGTGTCTCTCCATGAATCAGTAAGAACGTTCTCCTCCCCTTAGGGAAGCAGAGTCCCCTCATGTAGCTTCTCTGCACGTGGCCTGGGGAGCCGCCCTCAGGTCCCAGGCTGGCAACTCCAGAATGGGTGTGCCCACGTGTGTTTTCTTTCCTTCGCTTTTTTATATCAGTCCCTGGGGAGGCTTTACCTCGTCGGTAGCTGGGGAAGGGTCAGGACCAACGGGGCTGTGAGATCGTGTCTCCCAAGCTGGCCTTCCTAGGGCACGGGGGACCTGCTTTCATGCTGCACCTGTGGCCATGGCCACGCCTCGTCGCTCTGAAGGCAGGCAGTAACGCATGTCCTCTGTCCACCTGCTGTCCCAAGTGCCCTCCTCCGTCCTCTGTCCACCTGCTGTCCCAAGTGCCCTCCTCATACTTTCCTACCTCCCTGCTCTTGCTCATCTGTCTTTTGGGCCTCCCTTCATCCCCTTTTCTGGCAAAATCCACCTGTTGAAGTTGTGTGACGAGCACTGCCTGCCTCGTGCCCCACTGCACTTCACTGGGCTTAGCTGTCCCCAGCAGGCTGTCCTCCCCTGGGAGGTGGCCACAGCAGCGGGCTGAAGAACACACACTCTGGAAACAGAGTTGGGTGTGAATTCCAGTCTCACCACGAACACGCCGTGTGATGCTGGGAAGGTCCTGCGTCCACTTTGTGCCTCTCCTGTAAAACGGGGTAACAGTACCTGCCTTGTAGGACTGCTATGAAGGTGAACTGACACCAAACCTGTGCAGTGCTCAGAACTGAAGCTGGCAGGTGGTCCACATGTCACTAGCTTTTATTATTTGTAGCCTGGAGTGTAGGACACAGGGAAACACAAATTCTGAACGGAGCGCTACGGTGGCCCTGTGGGAATGCGGATTACTTGGATCTTGTGGGGGAAGACGCCTGTATGCGTTGTTTGGGCAAGTACAATTGAAGCATGTGAATATTTACCTGATTCAGGAAAAATTCAAACACAAGAATAAGGAGAATGGACTTACAAACCCCATGCACCCAGTTCCCCAGCTTCCTGATGACTTACCTCTGGCCCATCTTTTTGTCTCCACATCCTGCTCCTCACCCTTGCTCCTCCCCAACAGACACGCTGGATTATGTCTGAGCAAATCGCAGATGTGAAGAAAGCAATTTATGCTCTGTGGTCTTCAAGGAAATTTCAAAAAGGAAAAAGATTATCCTACGGCACCTTCATTATGACCTAGGCTGGGGACAGGGATGAAGGAGGCGTTCTTTCAGAGGGGAAGGAGAGGCTGGGAGGTCAAGGGGCAGCCCAGGGCTGCAGTCTGCGAGTCTGGGCCCTTTCCAGGATGCCTGGGAAAGCTCACGAACCTCACACCAGCTTCCCCCAGCCCCAGAGCCTAACTAGTTATTTTTGTTTTGAGACAGGGTTTCCCTGCACCTCTAGGCTGGAGTGCAGTGGTGTAATCACTGACGCTCACTGCACCCTCCATCTCCTGGGCTCAAGTCACCCTCTTGCCTCAGCCTCCAGAGCGGCTGGGACTATAGGCACATGCCACCATGCCCTGCTAAATTTTTAATTTTTGTAACGAGAGGTCTCACTATGTTGTCCAGGCTGGTCTTGAACTCCTCGCCTCCAGTGATCTTCCCACCTTGGCCTCTCAGAGTGTTGGGATTAAAGGTTTCAGCCAGAGCCCCCAGTCCCTAACTAGTTCCTAATCATTTTTGAGCCAGCCTGAGATATTCTGCCTCAAAAATAAAGTACTAGTGCTCTTTTCTCAGTTTGGGAAAAAAATTAATGGATGGAATTCTTAAAAGTTTCCACAGATTTTCGTCTGTGTTCACTTGCCTGCAACTGGGTGCTGATAGAATGCAGGATGAATAAATAGTAAAAAATGAGATGAATGGGAGACCTTGGAAACAGCTGACCAGGGTAATCTGACAGCTTTCTGTGGACACATCTGCTGTGGTTGTGATTTTATACTGTGCAGAATAATACATGCTCTGCTAGTGAAACGGTTCCTGCTTCATATGATGAAAGTACAAGCAACCTCAGCCCTGCGGCCCTGTCCACAGCACCGTCTCCCACGCACTCCTCCCCGGGCAGAGCTTCCTAACAGCTGCTCTGGCTGCAGAGAGGGAGGCCAGGGGGACACCTGGGCACTGGGAGGGCTGACCAGGAAGAACGAGTTTGGACTCTCTTGCTACAATTCCCAAGAGCCAACACCCAGTGTGTGACAGAATTTACACGGGCGAGGGAAGGAATGCAGGAAGCTGACTTGATTCCTTTCTCGGGTAGACACAGAAGTGTGGCTAAGCAGAAAAGTAATTCTCATAAAAGGAATCTCCCAGAAGAATTTCTTACTGTGCCTAAGGCCCAAGACAAATACCAAAGCTGGAAATGACAGCCGTGTCCAAGCGCAGGGCTTCTCGGCTCCTTTCACTCTTGGAACTCACACTTGCGGTTGACACAGCCTGCCCGCCTCAGAGTCAGTGCATCAGAGCACGCCCCACGGAAGCCCGAGTCCCAGTTCTGGGCAAAGCCCTCCCTCGATGGCCTGCCCTTACGGCTCTTCTATCTTGGCACGAGAGCAACACCATCCCTCAGTGCTGGGCACCTACTCCGAGCTCTGCAACGGTGAGATCTGACACGGATAACCTGGCCCAGGGCTGAGGGTGGAAAGAAGGAAAAAGGGAACTGGGAATTGACTTTGAGAGCTGCAAACCTGGAGATCAGGCGGGAAGGGAAAGGAGGCTCACTCTTCTGAGGTCACAGCAGGCTGGGGGATGCGGGCACCATGCCCGTCAGGGCTGTGTGGAGACGCCCACACCCACGGTCAATCCTGGGACCCTGGCCCTCGGGCTGCCTGCCACTGGAGTTGGCCTCTTGGGGACTGCGGGCCTTGTCCATCTTTTCTAGCATGTGAGGACACATCTTGCTTAGGCGAGCAACTGGGTGAGACTCAAAGGAGGACACAGCACACAGTTTTTAAATAACTTTATAATTTCCTGGTGGATTTAGTTTGTGAATAAAAAAGAAAAAATGAACAAAGTGTTTACAATAATTATCAAGGCAAAGTTGAATATAACACAATTTCTTTGTAATGTCATTATCCTGTCAGTAACACAACTCCAGCAGGAACACACACATACAGTTGAAGGCAGCGGGTGCGTTTGCATCACAGACACCACCATGGAGGCTGCTACTGTTACCAAAAGGAACTCAAGCTACAAGGGGGCAGGTGCTCCTCCAGTAAAGTGCAACACTTCCTTCCGATGCCACAGGGAGCAAGTCACAGGCCCCACTGGACATCCTGCAGTGCCCGGAAGGTGCCCGGGCTAGTCCTGCCATGGGCCAGCAGGCCAGAGTGGGTGGTGCTGCCCTCAGGATGTGTAGCTGCAGTAGACGGATGCAATACTGGCATGGTGTGGAAAGAGGGGCTGGACCCAGAGGGCTTGCTTTGGCCGGGGTGGATTCTCTGGCTTCAGTAGGGTTCACTTCCTTTCTTGACAGTGGCTTCTCTGGGGCCAAGAGAGACAGCCTGGGCCTAGGAGATCTGGGGTCTAAAAAAGCTCAAAGGGAAAGAATTGGGGGCCCGAAGCCAGAAGGAACTGACATGGAATACGGTCTGTTCCACCTGGACTGCAAGCTCCAGGCTGGCCAGTGCTCACCCGTGCTGGGCGGTCACTGGATGAGATAGCACCATTGGGCAGGAGAGGTCCTGTGGCCTGCCGGGCAGGGCTGCAGGGTCAAGCCCAGGTCACCATGCAGTATTAGGCACACTGAGCTAGGACCCACGTGGGGTGAGGGTGGTTATGGGGTCACAAACTGTGAAACCTTTACCCAGAGGTCCTGAGCGTGTATAGGAAAATCCTGGCACAACTGCGCAGCTCTGAGCCCTAGATTCTCGTTCCTTTTGCTCGGCAGGTGTCTCTCACCCAGGCGGGCACTACCCTAAGTGTGCTCCACGCTTCCTAAGCTGCCAGCCCGGGGCCACCTATGCCAGCTTGGGAGGGGGGAGCGTGGCTGCCCTGTAGCTTGAATTCCTTTATTAACAAGATATTGGTTTGCATGTTTAAAACACAGCTCTTTTTCATTCTACAACTACGTTTTAATCTTTTAATAATCTCAACAGACACAATGTAACTGCCCCAATTCTCTGAATCACACAGACGATATCGACAAGCAGAGAAAGAGGAGGGGAGGTGGGATGGGACAAAAACCCGCTCCCCCGAATCAATCCCTAAAACCACTTCCCCCCCCGAGTCAGGAGAAGTGCCTACAACAGGGTCACAGCACTTGCCAAACACATTGGGAAAAATCAGGAGACAGGTGGTTACAGTTTTGACACTAAAAAGTCTGGAGACAGTTTTTGCTTAAAAAGAGTAGGTAAAGACAGCCATTTTGTTCAGAAGGATTTCCCTGTAATGTATGTCTTTTCTTGCCTAATTATTCCCTAATTCGCATGGGGGAAACTCCAGATTCTCTTTAAGACATTCCTTTGAGTGGTTCACGTCCCCTCCTGAGAAGCCCAGGGCTGGCAGTGATGGATGGGCGGCCTTGCTCTGCGGAGGGCGTCTGCGGCACTGCGGTCTCTTCTCATCCTTCCTCCTCAGTTCCGAACCCAGGCAGGTGAAGATGAGGCTGGGTACAGATGTTTAATTACTGGTATTTGCTGACACGGGGTCCGCTGGGCTTGAGAAATGCCACGTGGTGTCACACTCCACGCAGCGAGGTCTTCCTTGCTTGGCTCTTTCCTCAAAGACTCTGAGGGTAGCCACCAGGCCGACACTCAAGTAACACGGTCAACAGGAGGGCGGTACGGTCCTAGGAGGAACAGGACTCTGGTGGCAAATCCAAATGCCAGTGGATGGGCAGCTCAGAAACATTTATATTTTGGGTGATACATGACGGTTTCCTCACAACCCTGACCCTCATAGGGGAGGGATTAGTTCAGCAAGTGGCTAAGACCGTGTCTGTGATGACGTCGCCTTCCTCTTCTCACTCTGGGGGTGGGTGAATCCGCAAGTTCCTCATGGACAACCAGACTTCAATTGACAGAAAGTGGCAAGTCACATGCCCCTCTCAACACTGAAGGCGGCCTTGGGTCCAGTCTGCTTTACAAGTTATTTCTAAAACCCAAGTATGAGGAGGTCCGAGAGCCACAGGTAGATCTTCTTTAGATTATAAAGTGCAAGGACAAA
This sequence comes from Mandrillus leucophaeus, assembly GCF_000951045.1. NCBI lineage: Eukaryota > Metazoa > Chordata > Mammalia > Primates > Cercopithecidae > Mandrillus > Mandrillus leucophaeus. The sequence goes on along the minus strand of NW_012108585.1, from coordinate 1,651,966 downwards.
GGTTAAAAGGTTAGAGCTGAGATGAATTTGGCGATTCCCATCCATATATATATATATATATTTTTTAAACGGAGTCTCTGTCACCCAGACTGGAGTGCAGTGATGTGATCTCGGCTCACCGCAGCCTCTGCCTCCCAGGCTCAAGCGATTCTCCTGCCTCCCGAGTAGCTGAGATTACAGGCATGTGCCACCACGCCTGGCTAATTTTGTATTTTTAGTAGAGTCGGGGTTTTTGCCATCCTGGCCAGGCTGGTCTCGAACTCCTGATCTCAGGTGATCCACCTGCCTCAGCCTCCCAAAGTGCTGGGATTACAGGTATGAGCCACCGTGGCCAGCCCCATCCATATTTCTTAAATATGTTAAAGCCTGTTCAAAATCTTTTCCATTTCAAATGGCATCAAAGTCCTTGCAAATCTCAACTGAGATACCTCATCAATGATTCAATGAGTACCGGGGGTTAGAGGTATATGAAGACATGAGACACTCATACTGTACTTCTTCAGTTACAAAACCCCGTTGGGATCACACCCGCTCTTCCTCTTGCCCTCTTTATGGTGACACTGATGTGAGGTGCAGATCTTTAGGTGCTAAAGGGCAACTAGATTTGCCGATGGAGGGGCTTGGGGAAAATTAAGGGCAACCTGCATTGAGTTTTCAAGGCTATATAACTTCAGTAGCAGTTGCACGGCCATATGAAACCATGACTACTAGGAGAGGGGCATGGAATGACAAGTCCTAGTGTGATGGGAGTGGGACATTTGGTTAAGTGTTGGTTCAACGATTTGGACTCAATGAGATACTCTGAATGCTACAAGCTGCATCCACTCTGCCCTACAGCACAAAGGCAGGCCATGTTTATTACTGAACTCTTAGCCAGTCTCCACATCATCTGAGATGCCAGAACAGTGCCCAAGAAGGGTCAAGATTCCTTGCTGTTCATAGAGACCAGACAGATGATATCTGTCCCAGAAATTTTTCTTCTCAGAAGCACTGTCACAGAGGGCCTCCTTCCATCAGTTGTTCTGGAGGGGAAGTGATGGAGAACATTGAGATGAAGAGGAGCGTCACACACCCAGTGGCTGAGAGTGGCAGGTGCTGCACCTGATGAGAAAGGCCACGTGGGTGGATCTGGGGCACCTGCTTGATGCCTTCCTGGATAGACCAGTGAGAAAGCAGCTGGCCAGTGCCAGTGCCAGGCCACTTGTGTAGGCATGGCCTCGCCTGCTTTCTTGGTTCCACTGTGGCCCTGTGAAGGCTGTGATCATACCCCAGGTCTTTACATTATGGTGGATAAAGTGAGATTCTAATACTCCTGGCTCTCAGTACTGGGAGCTTGCTACATGGTTTATGGGCACTGCAATAAACAGAACTGAGGAACTGACCACAAAGGACCACCACTTACTATCTAAGCCCTGCAGCCTCTCTGGCCAGCCTGGCGATCAGGAAGCATCTCAGTAAGAGGTTTATGAGCAGAGTCCATTTAGACCTTCGATAAGAAACACTCCACAGTTTCCTCTCACGGGGAGAGGGACTGTTTTACAGCAGAGAATAAGGGGAGCTGGAGATCTGACCGTATCAGTTAACGGGACAGTCAGGGGCTGGTGGCGGGAAGTTCCTGGACTGATGGGGCTGTGCTGACTCTACAGACTTTAAATTCTCGGAGTAAGTAGGGAAGGAGAGGAGAAAACGCAAAACAAAAACAGTGAGTCCAGCAACTCTTATCAGGAGATGTGAGTGTCTGCTGGGCTCTGGTGGTAGAGATGGCCAAAGAACTAGATTTGGGTTAAGTGGTTTACTTCTTCATGCCCAATTATTTACGACTCTGTTGTCTATGCTTGGGAAAATGTCCTTAACAATGCCAATGCCGCCAACTGGATTTGCAGTCTTGGGGTCAGCTCTCTGGTTTGCAACATGAGGCTGGCTGAATTCCACAAGGTACATGCAGATGTCAGCAAATGGCCACCCACAAGTAGATACTCAGAGCCCTCTAAGGGCAACAACAAACAGCAAAAATCCAGAATCATCAAATGGAATCCCATAGGCAAGTGGGTGACTCAGCCCCCCAAACTCACGAATTCCATTAGGGAACTTTTCTAGAAAACATACCTTAAGATCGGGGAGGGGAAGGACATGCTATTTACTGCTTCGACTTCAGCTGGTATGTCTCACAGAATCCACTGCACCTCTCCCTTACTGAGAAGTGGCCTTTTCAAGGATGGATGACTTGCACACAGCAGGCATTTCATAAATATTCTCTGAATGAAATAATCGAGGAAGGAATGTGTATAGGACAAGAAACCTTCATTTATGCCAGAAGAAGGTTCCAGGCAATGCATGAGGCTGAGGTTCTGAGAGGATGAGTCTAGGGCAAAGCTAGCAGGGTGAGTGAGGGATCAAAACCGCAGCAGCCACTGGGCTGCAGGAGCTCGGGACACGAGTGCTGGGAAGGCAGGCAGCCTCCTGGAGGTGTTCAGGGGAAAGCAGCCCAACCCCGAGGCACGGGCATCTGCTACTGGGGCAAAGCTGCAGGTGGGGGCAAAGGGCCTCGTATGTCAATTTTGTATATTCTCTTTTTAATTTTTTGTAGAGACAGGGTCTCGCTATGCTGCCCTGGATGGTGCTTTTTCACCCTCATATGTTCTCCTTGAGTTAGAGACATTTGATCTAATTGTATGATATGGTCAACAGTCTCAAACAGGAGAGGCTGGTGGGGAACACCTCACACCATCTTCTTGTAAACTGGCCGAGGACCAGAGTAAGGAAGGCTGGGACAGACAGTCAGGGCTGGGTGAAGACTCACACCCTGGGGGACGAGTGCTCCCAAGCCATCGTGAGGCCTGCTCACAGCTCCCCGGTATAAAGCATCTCATGTGGAAAGTAAGCAGAAGAGACAGTGAAAAGAAGAGTCGATTTTCTCTTCCCTTCCCCCTTTTCTTTTTCTCATCTTTTTGAGATTGTTTTTTACCCTTTTAGGAGAAAGCACCTATTGTGACATTAGAACACTCAGCTCTCTGGTCCACTGGAGGCATCCTCTCAGCCCGCTGAACTCCAAGTACATTCCTGGTTTCATTCTCATGTCAGAGGACAGGAGATGAGAGGCTCCTCTGCTCCATGGCCCTCTGTCAGGGCCGAGCCACCAGCTTCCACAGTCACTGTTGATGACCAGGTCGCAGTTCTTCAGAGAGATTCGACCTTTTATCTACCCTGGACATCAAGAAGGTTAGTGTAGAGACCACATCCAAAGCAGGAAGGCAGAGAAAGACGGCAGATGTAGAAACGGTGCTGGAATCACGCTTCTTCAGGTGAGCAAGATGGGAGGAAGTTTGTAGTGTTGGGTGCCAAGAAGGTTCCGGGCGCCTGTTCCTTGTAGTTCTCCTTTCTTGGCTCCTGGGTTGACTACCTCAGGCTTCCCCACAAAGCAGGGTCAAGAAGACTCTTCCAGGGCGTTGACCACTTGCTCTAGGATGTCGGGACAGTGGTCTGCTATCTGCTGAAGAATGGCGTTGGCAAACTCCTGCAGTTCTGCATTGTCCCGTTCACCTTTCTCTAACTCATCCTGAAGCTGAAAGGGAAAGGAGAGACGGATTTCAGATACAACAATCTCATGTGCACTGAGCTAAGAATTATTTTTCATCAATACATGACAAAAAAGGCACTTTCTATGTGAAGTCTCTCTGCCTCAAAATTAACCATCAGAAAAGTGTAAAAGTAAGTATCAAATGTGTCTTCATGAAAGTGAGGCCCAAAAAATCACTGGTTTTAGGCCCAAAGCTGATGATTATTTTTGCAGAGCTGTGGCTTCAGCCCTGGCCTCTCACTCTAAACAGAATGTTCTCTCCACGAAGCCACAGGCTCACGAACCTGCGTGAGAGTGGGAGAGAGGGGCATGGTGATCTCAGATAGGATCTCAACCTTGTGGAGTGACCTTTGCCCTAAGGGAACTTATAATTTAAAGGACTTCTCCATTTGCCGTGTGTCACTTTCATTCGGTACATTAGCCTGCCCAACCTGAGGCCTGCTGATTTAGCTGAAGAGATTACTCTGAGAAACACAAGATAATCCCTTTGCTTAGAAGTAAGTATATTTCTAACTTCCTGTTGTTTTTAACAACCTCTTTCCCATTCCTTCAAGCGTTTTAACCAACATTTATTGAGCGCTACTCTGTGCTCGGTGCTGAAAGCTGAAGGGATTTGGTCCTTGTCCTAAAGACCCATTTAGGTTAATGGAGACAAGCACGTAAACAGATAAACGACCACCCAGCAGAGTGAGGCCACAGCTGAGGCCTGAGCATGTGCTGTGGCAGCCCGAAGAGTGACTGCCTCACCCCGGAGGAATCTGAGGAAACGCTACGAAAGAGGCATGGGGGCTGGATCTTGAGAGCTGACTAGAGTCTGTCTGGGAGATCAAAGACAGAGGAGGCTTAGAGCACAAGAACAAAGGCTGACGCGTGGAGCTAGGACAGGCCTGGCCCAGATCTTGCGAAAAGGGAAGCCTCAGGATGGCAGGAATGTAAGGCACAAGGAGTGGGTGGAGAATGACAGGAAACGGAGCTGAAAACACAGGCGAGGGCCGGACTGAGCATGTGGAGTGAGGGAGTTCCAATGTGATCTGCTTAAAAACCAGACCAAAACCAAAACCACAAAAAAGGAAGTCCATGAACTTTTAAATGGTACAGTGACATGAGCATCTTCACTTTCTTAGATTGAGCAGAAGGAAGAGCCCACCAAGGGCAGCTCCTGCGCCCAGCCCAGGTTGGGGTTAGGCGGGGCTGATGCAAGGGAGGGTCGGCGACGTGGAGAGGAACACACAGGTCTGAGCATCTTCAAAGGCAGGACTAAAAGGAGGAGGTGTTAACTGAGGGGGAACTGGAGAATCATTTCTGACAGTTCTAGCTGGGGATATTGGACAAACAAGACTGAAAATGTAGGAGGCAGAGCAGGTTTTAGGAAAGAAAGGAGGAAAATTAAAAATGGCGTGTAAAATGTAGTTAAGAACACAGGCTCTGGAGTTAGGCTGCCTGGGTTTCAAGGCCAGTTCTGCCAATGAGTTACCTGATCTTGACTTCTCTGAGTCTCAGTTTCCTCATCTGTAAAATGAGGCAATAATAACCATGTCAGGCCAATGTCTTCAAGTTTAATTTTTTGGAGAGATGGGAGTCTATGTTGCCTACGCTTGTCTTGAATGCCTGGGCTCAAGTAATCCTCCTGCCTCTGCCTCAGCCTCCCAAAGTGCTGAGATTACAGAAGTGAGCTCTGGTGCCCTACCTTATACGGCTGTTTTAAGGATTTAATGAGATAGTCATATAAAGTGCAATGTAATGCCTAACAAATAGAAAATGCCTGACAAATATTAGGTGTTCTGTTATTAAATGGATAAGATCACCCAGCAAGAGCATCTAGATTAAAAAGCAAAAAGGGAGCTAGATACAGCGGTGCATGCCTGTAATCCCAGCTACTTTGGAGGCTGAAGGTGTGGGAATCGTTTGAGCCCAGGAGTTTGAGTCCAGCCTGGGCAACATAGTGAGACCCCATCTATCTTTCTTTTCTTTCTCTCTCTTTTCCTTTTTTTTTTTTTCTTTTTTGAGACAGAGTCTCGCTCTGTCACCTAGGCTGGAGTGCAGTGGTGCAATCTCAGCTCACTGCAACCTCCACCTTCTGAGTTCACGCCATTCTCCTGCCTCAGCCTCCTGAGTAGCTGGGACTACAGGCACCTGCCACCATGCCCAGCTAATTTTTTGTATTTTTAGTAGAGATGGGGTTTCACTGTGTTAGCCAGGATGGTCTCCATCTCTTGACCTCGTGATCTGCCCGCCTCGGCCTCCCAAAGTGCTGGGATTACAGGCGTGAGCCTCTTTCTCTCTTTCCTTTCCTTTCTTTTCTTTCTTTTTCTTTCCTTCTTTCCTTCCTTCTTCCCTCCTTCCCTCTCTCCCTTCTTCTCTCTCTCTCTATTAATTTGAGACAGGGTCTCCCTCGGTTGTCCAGGCTGGAGTGCAATGGTTTGATCAGGCTCGCTGTGGCCTCGACCTCCTGAGCTCCTGTGATCCTCCTGCTGCAGCCTCTTAAGTAGCTGGCATTACAGATGTGTACCACCACGCCTGGCTAATTTTTGTATTTCTGTTCTTTTTTTTTTTTTAGAGGTGGGGTCTAACTATGTTGCCCAGGCTGGTCTTGAACCCCTGGCCTCAAGTGACCCTCCTGCCTTGGCCTCCCAAAATGTTGAGATTACAGGTGTGAGCCACCACACCCAGCTGAGATTCCATCTTAAAACAGCCAAAAAAAA
>NW_012108585.1:1630046-1644711 GCF_000951045.1 Mandrillus leucophaeus | reverse complement strand
GGATGGAAGGAGTTTCATTTTTACTTTACATACTTCAGTGTTGTTTATAGCACAAGCAACATCAATTTTGCAATAATATACAAAAATATGTAACATAAATAATAAATACCCTTTAAAACTGTATATACTTTTAAAGGCATAATTCTGATACTCTACGACCTTAAGGAGGGAAAAATTGAAGTGTATAAAATATCCACTCAAAAAGTATTAACCGACTGGCCAATAAAAAGGAACGAAGTTCTGACATGTTACATTATGTAAAGCTACACTATGTAAAGTATGTAAAAACATGACGCTAAATGAAAGAAGCCGGTCTCAAAAGACCACATATTGTATGATTCTTTTTTTAGTTTTGAGACAGGGTCTCACTCTGCTGCTCAGGCTGGAGTGCAGTGGCAGAATCTCAGCTCACTGCAACCTCCACCTCCCAGACTCAAGTGATCCTCCTGCGTTAGACTCCCAAATAACTGGGACTATATGTGCATGCCACTGCACCTGGCTAAATTTTGTATTTTTTTGTAGAGATGGGGTTTTGCCACGTTGCCCAGGCTGGACTCGAACTCCTGGGCTCAAGCGATCTGCCCACCTTAGTCTCCCAAAGTGCTGGGATTACAGGCGTGAGCCACCATGCCCAGCCTGATTCCATTCTTAATGAAATTCCAGAGTAGCCAAATTCAGGGTTGGGAAGTAAGAGTAGCAGCTGCATGAGGCTGGGGTAGGATGGGGTGATTGGCAGTGACTGCTAATGGGTGGGGGTTTCCTTTTGGGGTGACTAAAATGCTCGAAAATTGACTATGGTGATGGCTGCACAACTCTGAGAACACACTAAATCTACTGAATTATGTACTTGCAATGGGTGAGTTGTATGTATGTAAATTATATCTCAATAAACTATAAAAAAATTGGCTGGGCACAGTGGCTCACGTCTGTAATCCCAGCACTATGGGAGGCCGAGGTGGGCAGATTACTTGAGATCAGGAGTTCGAGACCAGCCTGCCCAACACGGTGAAACCCTCTCTACCAAAAATACAAAAAATTAGCTGGAGTGGTGGCGGGTGCCTGTAATCCCAGCTACTCAGGAGGCTGAGGCAGGAGAATCACTTGAACCCGGGAGGTGGAGGTTGCAGTGAGCCGAGATCGTGCCATTGCACTCCAGCCTGGGTGACAAGAGCGAGACTCCGTCTCAAAAACAAAACAAAACAAAAACAAAAACAAAAACAAAAAAACAACAAAAAACTCTTTAAAAAGATTGACTGCGTGCTCTATGCAAAACACTGTGTAGTAACTGCCACAAAGAGGTAGAGATAAAATGCTACTGCCTTCAGTCTGGACAGAAAGGAAGGCAGGGGTGGGGGGTGGGTATTTTCTTGACAGCAGGGGACAGAAAAGGGTCATTTCAAATGGAAACGCAGTACGAGGTGAGGCACAGAGGAGGAAAGGCACTGGGCTGCTCACTGCAGTTCTGGAGTCACTGGCTCTTGACGGAAGCAATTCCAGCTCTTCAAGAGAGACAAAAGACCCCTGGGCTGGCCAGACACGGGCATCACTCCTGAGCAGACCCCCCATTCCATGACACAGTTTCGGCGAGGCCACACCTAAGGGCACTGTGTTCCGTTTCAGACACCTCATTACCAGAAAAATGGAGACAAACTGGAGTGAGTTCAAAGAAAAATGGCAGCATGACTAAGAAGCTGAAAGAATCATTTTATGAGGCAGGATTAGAAAAACTAAACATGTAGACCTGAACTACGTAAAAACGAAGGGCAGGGAAATGTGATTATTACCTACAAATGCCAGGAGGGTGTAAACAAGAAGGGGGACGAGTGATTTAGCACTGGAGGAGGAAGTATAACAAGAAGCGGTGGAATAAGATTAAGGGGAAAAAAAAATAGAGGCAGACTATAAAGCTACGCTTTTCCCAGGGTCTAATGTATGCTATGCCTGGGAAAAGGTGTTTAAAAATAGAGGGAATCACAGAATCGAAAAGTTTAGAGAAGGAAGTGTTCCTTCACTAGCTGGAGCTGCTTTCCATCTGGGAGGCCTTTCTCTGTTCTCCAGGGACTAGGCACGGTTCAGTTTTATCTGAAAGCAGTATTACATGTGGGCACAGCTGAGCAGGGAGAGATTTCACTGGTACTTGATCCATTCTGTTTTTTCTTGGCTTGAAAGAATCTCAAGGATCAACTTCTCTTGTGTAACTGTGATTACTTTTAAAATGTGATTTTTATTTTGTTGACTTTGATTGTAAAGTTTTAGTCATTCTGAAGTCAAAGGGGTACAGGCATGTGTTGTTAAAGCTTTTAGATTGCTTAGGAAAGATAGGCAATGTGAAGAAACCAAACTAAAAACTTAGATGAATGTGTTATACGGCACAGGTGTGAAAACAAAACCAGAAATGGACTAGCACCTCATTATACTAAAATACGGCAGCGCCCCCTTGTCCGTGGTTTCCCTTTCCACGGTTTCAATTACCCTCAGTCAACTGTGATCTGGAAATATTAAATGGAAAATTCCAGAAATAAACAATTCATGTTTTACAGTGCATGCTGTTCTGAGTATTGTTATAACTGTCCTAGTTTATTATTAATCTCTGACTGTACCTAATTTATAAACTAAACTTTATCTCGGGTATGTATGTACAGGAGAAAACAGTATCTACAGGCTTCAGTACCATCTACAGTTTCAGCATCCACTGGGGGCTCTGCAACATATCCCCACAGTAAAGGGGGCATCTGCATTGCTTTGCCATGTACATCACACGAAAAGAGGCAGGTTTTGCATGGCCTTGGGATGCAATGGATTCTGTGGATAAGTTGGGAAAGACGCATTTTAGTGTCTGAAACTTCCCCTAACAGATACTGCTCCAGATATTCTTGCTCTCTTCGACTCCCTGCCCGCTACCCACGTCCCCTCCCACACCTGCTTGTCTTCCTCACCTCCTCTTCAAGGCAGGCCCCTTAAGGCTTAAAACCAGAAAAGTTCCCAAGGAGTACAAATTAAATTGTGATTTAATGAAAGTGCTCATGACATTCTAGTTACAATGAATTGATTCCTTCTTTCCCCTTCCTTTTATTGACCTGTTAAGGTTACAAATCCAAACATAGTAGATCTAAGAAGGAGTAATCCAATGAGATTTTCCATTTCTCATTCTCCATTTTCTAATACCGGCAAGTAGTCCCACCACTGCAAGTATTACGGTGAAACACATTGTCTTCTCGTTGACTTTATTGAAAACACCACAATCATGGGCAGCACGTAAGCTCACCCTATCAGTCCCCTAGATACGCAGATGCCATGTTCTGTGCATGTGCTGAAAGCTTTGTATCTAAACACAAACAATAACAAAACATCTAAACACACTTCCAGAGTAAACCAATTATCGCTCAACTGCAAAACAAGTTTGTTCCCACGAATTCTGCCGGCGCTTTCTGTAACTGAAGCACGAAGTCTCCTATTCTCAGCACCTTAGTCTCCTCTATCATAACATTTCTACTACGAAATGTTCCTCAAGCCTCCCGGGCACTGCAAGATTTTGTGAAAAAGCCCCTTTCCACCAAACCTGACTTTAAGACACTCTGGAGGAAAGGACCGTTGGAATGACACATGTACAAACACGCACCTCCGGTAGAGAAAACGTGGAACACGCTCTGTTAACATAGCACGTGCTGTATTCCAGGGGCTCGGGGGTGTGAAGACAGCCGTGAGCAGCTGGGCTTGCTGCTGCTCTCAGTGCAGACGGCATGGCTCACGACGGCTCTGTGCTGTCGACTATGTGAGCACCCAGGGAGTCCGAGGTAACGTGTGCTGGACCCGTCCTGCCCCAAAATGACCCCACCTGGCTTCTCCAGGGTGGCAGCGTTCCCCGCTCACACCTGAGCTAACTCTCCATGTCTCTGTCCCTTCAATGAACGCTGTGTTTCCAATCCCTCCCCTCCCCTGGTCTCTCACTACGGCTTCTGAGGGCACTGAATCCTGCCCGTCCTGAAAAGACGTTCGGAATCTCCATCTCTCAAGCTTAGTAGAAACTTTTCTCTTCCTGTAACCAAATTTCTCAAGAGAATAGTCTACATGTGTTACCTGCATTTCTGAGTTCTCTCCTTAGTAACTAAGAATTTAGTTTCTGCTATTTCACTGAAATTGCTCTCTTGAAAGATGACAAAATCCTCTCTAATGAAACTATAAAATATTTGGGGAAATTAAAAATGTCTTAAACGGAGGAATAAACACGATTAAGGATTGGAAGCCTCAATTCTGCAAAGGTGTGAATTCTGCCTCAACTAATCTCTACAGTCGACGCAAGCCAAGTCAACACTGGCAGGTGTGTATGTGAATAGACGGGCTGATTCCAAAGAGTAAGTGGAAATGCACAGAGCCAAGAACAGCTAAGACGGCCACCAAGAATGAAGCTATACAAACGTTCCTCTCTGGAAGAAGACTGTCACTGCAAGGCAGCAGCAATGAACATGCATAACACTGGCACGAGAGCAGACACACAGACCAACGGGACAAAGCAGCAGCAATGAACACGCATAACACTGGCACGAGAGCAGACACACAGACCGATGGGACAAAGCAGCAGCAATGAACACGCATAACACTGGCACAGGAGCAGACACACAGACCAACGGGACAAAGCAGCAGCAATGAACACGCATAACACTGGCACGAGAGCAGACACACAGACCAATGGGACAAGGCAGCAGCAATGAACATGCATAACACTGGCACAGGAGCAGACACACAGACCAACGGGACAAAAAGAGAACATGGAAAAACCCTTCACATATATGGCCACTTGGCTGTGCAATGGGGAAAGGATGGTCTTTCTGATAAATGGTGGCACTATATGCAAAACAAATTTGGATATCTACCTCACACCATTCACAAAAATCAATTCATGATGAATACATATATAAATGTGAAGGGTGAAACAATAAAGCATTCACAAGAAAATGTAAGAGACCATCTTTAGGGAATGTAAAGATTTCTTAAACAGAACACAAAAAGCAATAATCACAAAAAGAAAAAATTGATAAACTGGATCTACATTAAAATTAAGGATTTCTGTCTCTTTTTTTTTTTTGAGATGGAGTCTCGCTCTGTCGCCCAGGCTGGAGTGCAGTGGTGTGATCTCAGCTCACTGCAAGCTCCGCCTCCTGGGTTTACGCCATTCTCCTGCCTCAGCCTCCCGAGTAGCTGGGACTACAGGCGCCCGCCGCCTCGCCCGGCTAATTTTTTGTATTTTTAGTAGAGATGGGGTTTCACCACGTTAGCCAGGATGGTCTTGATCTCCTGACTTCGTGATCCAGCCACCTCAGCCTCCCAAAGTGCTGGGATTACAGGTGTGAGCCACCGCACGTGGCCAGATTTCTGTCTCTTAAAAGACACCATTACGAGAGTGAAAAGGGCAGTCCACAGATAGAAGATACATATCTCATGTATGCATATCCGTAATATATAACTCCTATAAAGCAGTAACAACAGTTAATAATGAAAAACAGGCAAGACATTTGAATGACCACTTCACAGGAGTATACTGAAATGGTTAACAGACATATAAAAAGGTGGATAACTCACTAGCCATCAGGAAAATACAAGTTAAAATCACAAGGAGATACCACTAAATGCCCACCAGAATGGCTGAAATTTAAAAAGACACACAACACCAAGTGCTGACAAGGATGTGGAACCACTTGACCTCTCCCACACTCCTGGTGGGAGTGTAAATGGGCACGTCCTCTTTAGAAGAACAGCTGGCAGGATCTACTAAAGCTGAATGCCAAGGCTGAACAAGTGGACTCGTAGGTGTGTGTAAATTCACCTGAAGACACTGATAAGAGTATTAAAACCCAGGAACAACTCGAATGTCCATACTGAATGAGAAACAGATGATAAATAATTTGTGGCACATTCATACAATGGAATATCATAGAGCAATGAGAATGAATGAAGTATATGTCTAACAAAACAGATGCAGTTCACAAACATGACGTTGAATGACAGAAGTCAGACGCAATAGAGTCTATATGGTATGATTCCAGGCATAGAAAGTTTAGAAACAGGCAGAACTAATCTGTGGTGTTTGAGGTCAGGTTACCCTTGGAGGAGGAGTGACTGGAAGGAGGATGACAAGGGGCTTCTAGGCCCTGATAACATTCTGCTGCTTGTTCCAAGAATTTGCTATATGAGTAATTCAGCTATATACATATGATTTGTGTACTTCTCTGTATGCAAGTTATATTTCAAAACTTAGGGGAAAAAAACCCACCAAGGACCCCCAAGGATTATGTAACTGTATGATCCAATCTGACCCGAAAACACCTGCTAGGCTGTCTGCCCTAGAGGCGCCCAATAGCCACATGTTTCCGGTTCTCCTCTGCCCGCCCCAGCATTTCTTCCCTGTCCTGGTGCTGTTCCTCTTCTTTCTGCTTCAGTCCCACACGTGCAGAGGCTTCCTGAGGTCTAAGGAGACTGTCCACTGTTCTTCCTCTTAGATCCTCTGCTTAGGGAACCTTGTTTACTTTTAGCTTTAAAAGGGGGGATGATAATAACAGCACCTAACTTACTGGGCATTTATTATGGGCCAAGTATTATTCTAAGTGCTTTAGGGCATTAACACATTTAATCCACTTTCTTTCAAATTTATTTATTTTGAGGTAGGTGTTTTTTAAAAATTTTTTTAAATCACAGAAAATATCACACGTATACAAAACAAACTAGCATAATAACTCTTCTATGTCCTCATCTAAATATAACCACTCTGAAGGTGGATCCACACAGTTATAACCGTAGCTTCTTTCTCTACTGAGTTTCAGACGCACATCTTTCCAGTGCCTGATAAACATCTCTTGGTGAATGTTGCCTTTACACATGAAATCAAACTGTTCCTACTATTTAATGAATTGTTCTTTTCACCTAATAATTAAACAGCTTTTCATGTGATAAAATATTCTTCTAAAATAATTTACAATGGGCTGCATTGTAATCCATTTGATTAATAATTTTTTTTTTTTTTTTTTTTTTTTTGAGACGGAGTCTCGTTCTGTCGCCCAGGCTGGAGTGCAGTGGCCAGATCTCGGCTCACTGCCAGCTCCGCCTCCCGGGTTCACGCCATTCTCCTGCCTCAGCCTCCCGAGTAGCTGGGACTACAAGCGCCCGCCACCTCGCCCGGCTGGTTTTTTGTATTTTTTTAGTAGAGACAGGGTTTCACCGTGTTAGCCAGGATGGTCTCGATCTCCTGACCTCGTGATCCGCCCGTCTTGGCCTCCCAAAGTGCTGGGATTACAGGCTTGAGCCACCGCGCCCGGCCTATTTTATTAATAATTGTAATTTATTTAACTAACTCCAATAGACATTTAGTTTGTTCTCAAGTTTTCATTACTATAAATATTGACGTATTGTATTTTCCCATATGTAAATCTTTGCATGTCTATGATTTCTTACTTAAAATTCCTGCGTCCCAAAGGGTGTAGACTTGTGTACAGTTTTTGACAAGTAACCGGACCATTCTAGAATAGCTGTACTAATACTCAGCCCATAAGCAAGAAATAAAGGTGCCCATTTTCCCATTCTCTCAACATACTAGGGACTCAAACAAACCAACCAATCCCAACCTTCCCAATATGACAGCACTGTTCTCATCTGTAGTTCTTTCCATCTGTAGTGAAGCCAAAAGTTGGGGTAAAACATTAAAAAATATATTTATTGGCCACTTCTTCTGTGAGTTTCCTATTATGCTCTTTCCAGATCATGTTTCTTCTAATTTAGTTTTTTCTTTTTTTTTTCTTTTGAAGAGAAAGAGTCTGGCTCTGTTGCCCAGGCTGGAGTGCAGTGGAGTGATCATAGCTCACTGTAGCCTCCAACTCCTGGCCTCAAGTGATCCTCCCGCATTAGCTTCCCGAGTAGCTAGGACTACAGGAGAGCGCCACCACGTCTGGTTAAGTTTTTTTTTTTTTTCTTCTTTTTCTTTGAGACGGAATTTCGCTGTCGGCCAGGCTGGAGTGCTGTGGCGCGATCTCGGCTCACTGCAAGCTCCACATCTCAGGTTCACACCATCCTCCTGCCTCAGCCTCCTGAGTAGCTGGGACCACAGGTGCCCGCCACCACGCCCGGCTAATTTTTTTTGTATTATTAGTAGAGAGGGGGTTTCACTGTGTTAGCTGGGATGGTCTCAATCTCCTGACCTTGTGATCCGCCCACCTCGGCCTCCCAAAGTGCTAGGATTACAGGTATAAGCCACCGCGCCTGGCATTTTTTTTTTTTTTTTTTTTTTTTTAAGAGATGAAGTTTCACTATGTTGCCCAGGCTGCTCTTCAACTCCCGGCCTTAAGCAATCCTCCCACTTCAGCCTCCCATAATGTTGAAATTACAGGTGTGAGCCATCACATCTAGCCTAGTTTTTTTCATTTCTGAGATCCTTGTTACAATCCTAATTCAAGTTCTCATGTCCTACCATCTTGCAATAGCTTCATAACCACTTCAACCCTGGTGTAAGAGAATCTTTCTAAAATAGGCTGGAACAGTTCCCTCCTCCTCTTCCAATATCTTAAACGATTTCCTTCCTACAAAATAAAAGACAAAGTTGTTTGGCATGGGAGCTACTGCTCCAACTTCATCTCCTGGTACATACCTGCCATTCCCTGTCTTTGCTTTTCCTTTTCTCTCATTCTAGAATGTGGACAATCTTATTTCCTATACATCTTTCTTCTCTATCTTTCTTATCCTTCACGGTTGAACCCCTTTTCTCTGTAATGTCATCCCTAGTTGGAAGTGTAAACTGCTACAGTATTCATTTTGTCCCCTTCCAATAGCTGGTTATATGTTTAATTCCTCAACTGTTCTTCAAGCTCCTTGGTGAATTCTTTTTTGTATACCAATGTTGCCTTGCAATAAAAGGCCTGCACATAGCAGACAATCTGAAAATGACTGGTGAATGAAATAAAGGAATAGATACTAATTCTGGGGAAAGGCCTTGATAATGTTCTAAAGAGCTATTTAAGTTCAAATTTGAAGCACGTCCAAACCAAAACAGTCTGAGGTTACAGGCCCTTCGGTAGACAGCAGGGCACATCAACTATACGGTGTAGCACCCCACTCTGTTTAAAGTTCTTAAGAGATGGAATACGGGACAAGTATAAGATACAGAGGTGGCCTCTGGCAGAAATTCTCTGGCTTTTGTGTGCTGAATGTTATTAAAAAGCATTCTGTTCTTAGTAGCTGTTCCAGCCCTCCTTGAACTCAGAGTAGTAATATGATTTCTAGAGGGACTAGAGCCAAGAATCACAAATGCAACAGCAACTCAATCTGAATGCTCAAAGCAACACAGGCTGGAAGCGTATCGGCAGAGGGAAGGGGAGAATGCCTCAGCCGCTGCCACTGCGCAGGAAGACACCGACAGAGGAAGCTCAGACGAAGGCAACACTTCAGAGATGAGGCTCTCCAAGCACACGGCAGACAAAAGCATGGTCACGGCTGGCTACAGGGGAAATCGCTCAGGCCCCCTTCCCTCTTTCAGTGTTAGGATAACTGCCAGAGAACAAGCTGACAGTCTAAAGAACCAGGAATGTGAGGTGGCTGAATGGAGGAAGAGAAGCCGAGTGGAGGGGTGGGCTGCTTGATTCGGGGAGACTGCCCCAAACATTTACCGCTCGGCGCAGGTCATGATTTTAGAACAGAAATGACATTTTCTCTCTAGGAAAGACGTTAGAGAGAGCTACCAGAACTCCGTGAAATAAATTTGTAAAAGAGAAAAAAACAGTTAAAAGTTCTGTAGACTTGGCCTGATTTCAAGGTAAACAACTCTATTCATAGTCACAAAGCATGAGGTGAAACGGAGGATGTATTGATGGGCATAAAGAAGGGACGGTTACAAGAGGGGTCAGTGAATGAGTTCCGCTGTGGTTGGCAGTGACTCAGATTAATTCCTTTCTGCAGATGGTTTGGTGGAGGGCAGGAAATTATTCAGAAATGCCTAGTTTGGTTTAAGCAGACAAGAATCTAAACTTGAGGTTCTAACAGCTAAGTCCCAGGATGTGTCGGCCGTGAGGTCTGAGCTGTAATCTGGCGTGACGGTCGGAGCCTTTTGGAGCTGACAGATCAAGTGGAAACGGTGCTCGTCCTGGCCAGGTCTGGCCCACAAGCCCCCAGCTTGAATCTGCAGGCTTCTTAGGAGATATGAAGACATAAAAGAACTTCCTACTTTGGAATTTCACACAACTGGAATAAATGGAAATGTATTTTGCCGTAAGAGCATCTATTGAATAAGACATAAAACTTACATGGTTAGAGGGATCTGCAATCCCTCTAAACCTCAGTATTTTCTGCCCAGGCATCTATTTTTCTACAGGCATCTGGTCAGTTTTTTACTCTACAGAATCCCTTTAGCACTTAGTACCAGGGAAAACTAAAATTGCTCTTGAAGAATTTATCCTATGGTTAACTCCAAAGTCCCCTGTTCCTTTCAAGTCTGCACTTGCAGCAGACTGTGTGCAAGTGGGCTGGAAGTGGTAATGACTGTGAGGTTGCTATGGGGCCTTCTTTTCCCTCCCCGTACTTTTATTTTTTGAGATAGCGTCTCACTCTGTCCCCCAGGCTGGAGTGCAGTGGCGAGATCACAGCTCACTGCAGCCTGGAACTCCTGGGCTCAAGCGATCTTCCTGCCTTAGACCCCTGAGTAGCTGGTACTACGGGTGCGCACCACCACACCCGGCTCCCCCTCCTACTTTGTGATGAACTCCTTTGCCAGGCAATGCATGAATTTGTTTTTACAGGCAAGAAAGGCTGTTGCTTAGACCAAAAGTAAATAAGCTGCTACTGCTCTCCCATAACTAACCTTGAACAAAATGGCATAATAAAAACAAGAGTTTGGGCCGGGTGCAGTGGCTCACACCTGTAATCCCAGCACTTTGGGAGGCCGAGGCGGGTAGGTCACGAGGTCTGGAGTTCAAGACCAGCCTGATCAACATGGTGAAACCCCGTCTCTACTAAAAAAAAATACAGAAATCAGCCAGGTGTTGTGGTGCATGCCTGTAAACCTAGCTACTCAGGAAGCTGAGGCAGAACTGCTTGAACCTGGGAGGTGGAGGTTGCAATGAGCTGAGATCGCACCACTGCACTCCATCCTGGGCAACAGAGTGAGACTCCGTCTCAGAAAAACAAACAAACAAAAAACAACAAGAGTTTGGTTCCACTCGAGTCTGTCTATCCAAAGTCAAAATTCCACTGTTTAACAATTTGATAGTCCACAGTCATCTCCTCCAGATTCAAGCGGTGATATAAAGGGACTTCCTCCTTTCTTCCCCTCAGGATAGACGATGGGATTCCCTGGATGGGAGGGAATCTCAAGAATGTCATTACTTTCTAGTATTATCAACAACACTTTATGCCTGGCACGTAATAAGTGTTCATTAAATATTTACTGAGTGAATGCTAGCCATATGCCTTAGTGGTAGCTGGATTTATCTTCCTTCCTCCCTCCTTCCCTTCCTTCCTTTTTTCCTTTCCTTTCTTCCTCCCTTCCTTTTCTCTTTTTTTTTCTTTTGAGACAGGGTTGCACTCTGTTGCCTAGGCTGGAGTGCAGTGGTATGATCATGGCTCGCTGCAATCTCTACCTCCTGGGCTCAAGTGATTCTCCCACCTCAGCTTGCTGAGTAGCTGGGACTACAGGGACATGCCACCTCATCCCGCTAAGTCTAAAAGTTTTTTGTAGAGAGGAGGTCTCACTATGTTGCCCAGACTGGTCTTGAACTCCTGGCCTCAAGCAATCCTCCCACCTTGGCTTCCCAAAGTGCTGGGATTACAGTGGGGAGCCACTGTGCTTGGCCTAGATTTTTAAATGTTAAGTCATCATGTATTTCTACCATTCATTTTCAAAGGTTAAAAACAAAACAAAAACAAATCAAGAGCTTCTCTGCTTCCCAGCTGTGGCACTGAAAACACTGCAACTGACACTGAAAACACTGCAACTGACACTGGCCGCCCCCAGCCCGAAAAGAAATAAGACCGTTAAGATTTCTAGTGAACCTTTAGGCCGGGCGCGGTGGCTCAAGCCTGTAATCCCAGCACTTTGGGAGGCCGAGACGGGTGGATCATGAGGTCAGGAGATCGAGACCATCCTGGCTAACGCGGTGAAACCCCGTCTCTACTAAAAAATACAAAAAACTAGCTGGGCGTGGTGGTGGTGCCTGTAGTCCCAGCTACTCAGGAGGCTGAGGCAGGAGAACGGCGTGGACCCGGGAGGCGGAGCTTGCAGTGAGCTGAGATCCGGCCACTGCACTCCAGCCTGGGCGACAGAGCGAGACTCCATCTCAAATAAAACAAAAACAAACAAAAAAAAGATTTCTAGTGAACCTATATAAAAACATAAATTATCATTTAGTTTTCTGCCCTGTCCCCTGTCCCCGACCTGCAGCTCAGGCAAATACCCAACAATGGAACAACTAGACCTACAAATGCTACACCCAAAACAGGCCAATTCTGAAATTTAGACTCATCATCTCAGAAGGGAGCTACAAGAACTACCAGTTCCATTCTCCACCCTTACAAGTAAGACAGCTGAGGTCTCAAGAGGTACAGGGCCAGGTACACAGGTTAGACTGATAGATCTACCTGTTGTAGGAAAACTTAACGTGCCTCTCTCAAGCCTGGCCAGTGGTTAGAGGATCAGGCTCTACTGCATCCAGGTGCACGAGCTCTCCATGGAGGAAAAGAGAAAGTCTCCCCTGCCTGAGAGGAAAGCTCGACAAGGAATCTGGTCTTGCTAGTTATCAGACCTCTCCGAGCTGTCGCATCACTCACAGTTGCTTATTATTCTTTGGAAGGTCTGAGTCAACCATTATTTTGTGAAAGTCAACAACTGAGAGACCAAGTAACCCAAGCAAAGGTGGATAAATGAATTGGGGTCAGTGGCAGTCTATAGGACCAGGAAACACATGTTGCTAACACCCGTCACTCCAAATTCACCTCCTCACGTACAGCAGGAGCTGGAACCACGTAGTACAATAGATATAATGATTCAGTTTTAAACCGTTATCTGGACAAAAACCAGCACAAACGTTTGCTTTCTGATGATTATATTTTGTATTTGCAGACGTCACCAACATACTCACGTCTTAATTCCTAACTTACTTATGTCTAGACACTTCTAAAATTCTGGCTGTCTTCCTGCCTAAAGCATTCTTCCCTGGCTGAGATAATTTCAGTTTTTTCTATGCGATAGTCTGTGCCTACAGCCACTTTCCAGATGACCCTCTTTCCTGAAAAGTTAGATCCTTCTAATTTTTTAGAGAAAGGGTCTCACTACGTTGCTCAGGTGCGTCTTCAACTCTTGGCCTTAAGCGATTCTCCTGCCTCAGCCTCCTGAGCAGCTGGGCCTACGGGTGTGTGCCACCATGCTCAGCAGGTTTTATCTTGATGTGGGTGTTATACCTTCTCTCAACAAGCTGGGAAGGGAGGTGAACAGAACAGGAGTTTGGCAAGAAAACAGAAAACATGACTGTCAAAGACAAAAATGGGAATTAAAAAAAAAAAACTCAACAGGAGATTTGCATTGGTCTGATGAGCCTCTATCCACTAAGAAAACAGGGGACCATCTCTTGTGTAGAAATGTCCCTGGAACACCAAAGGAACTGTGACATGGCATCCCACTCAAATAACAGGCCAGTTACCCTTCTGCGTGGAAAGGTTGGATGAAGTACAGTCCTGAAGCAAGAGATGGACAGATGGACTCTGGAAGCCTTTATCAGGCCAGAGATTTGCTGATGTGGGCTTGAGAAAGCGTGGGGTGTCCTAAACAAAGAAGCAGATTTCCCAGCGAGGCAGAATTTTAATCCGGTTGTCTCAGTTGATTTGGTAATATCTCACATTATTTCTTACAAATCTATTAACTGAAGTGAACAGAGACCTTCAAATTAAGGGCCCGTCATTATAAAAATGGAGAAAAACTTCCCTCCTTGCCAAAGGGACCCATCAGAGCAGCAGCAGGGCTCTGGGAACCGCAGACACGCCAGGTTCGCTAGTCTGCCTAGTGTGTTTGGTTTGGCTCTGAGAAATGAAAAGTGTCAAAAGGGAGAAGATGAAGAAAAAAACAAACAAACCCCCAAACCCAAACAACTAATAAGAAACCTAATGCTGAAACTGTCAGGGCGGTAAGAACAAGGTTTTGTTGCAGTTAAGATTGAAGTGCTAAACCAGCACAAAGCCCGACCCATGTCCAGCCAACCTCTCTGGCCAGACGGGAAGAGAGAAGGAAGTTTCCCCCACAGCCAGTGGCACGTGCTCAACGCACCCTCTATGTCCAGGGCTGCACTCTGCCTTTTCCAGCGCATGCTGTCTGATTCTAGGGCCACTGTGACAGGCAGAGGCTGGAGTGGTTCCCAGAGAGCTATGGATCTTGCTGGATTTTCTTTTAGCATAAATCTGATACATTCTTTGGGTGGTATCTCCTGACTCCCTGGTGAGATGACGAAAGGACCCTTTAATGTGATACAAACTCCTGGCCCAGTGACTCACAAGGGCCATGGAAGGGGTTCCACGGCTGCCAGAGATCTAGGGTCCAGCGGGCTGCTCTGAGTGACCCCGGGCGTATCTGCCCAGTTCATGGCACAGCACAATGATATGGTAAGTTGTGTCTGATTTAGATGACATTGAGGAGGATGGGATGGGGTGG
>NW_012108585.1:1616454-1629936 GCF_000951045.1 Mandrillus leucophaeus | reverse complement strand
GTGGGGTTGGGCCTGGAGCTGCATGTTACTAAGTTTGGATTGCTAAAGGGAAAACAGTATGTGATGTGATTTGAAAGCTCTTGGGGAAGGTTGGGGTTGAAAGAAAAATATTCCCACAGCCCCCTAAAGCTCAGAGAATTTTGCTGTGTGTTTACTTAGGTGAAGAAGGGTGAGAATGAGGGACTCCCGGGACATTTCGAGGCCAGTCTGGCTCAATGAATGCTTCAGGCTCACCACACTTGTGAGCGTAGTTCCCCCAGAAAGTGTGGGTGCAGCCATGGCGCTCCAGGCCCCACATGGCTTCACAGAGTTTATTCCCACAGGGCGGGAAGGCGAAGCCGCACCACAGCGAGCCCTCTGGAAGGACCGCCAGGTCTTTCTTCTTTGCCTCTCCTCCTAAGGAAACAGCTGGAGAGGGCGGTGGGCCCCCCTCCGAAGGAGCCCAGAGAGAGAGTGAGCTCCACACAGGCCAGGGGCCTGGAATCACCCACTGCACACAGCCTGTGGAGGCTGTTCCCAATCAACAGCTGCCCCAGCTACTCCCAAGTCGCAGCACTTTCCAACGATCCCAATGCCCGTATGACAGCTGCTGGCGGGCTGCACGGCGCTACATCAGACAGCGCTCAAGGCTTCCACCAGCAGGATAGGGAGCAAGAGAGCTGCGTGGAGTCACAGCCCTGCAGGAGACTCTTAATAAGATACTCTTAGTTATCTACTCTTCCTTTTCCTCCCCCCAAGACATCCATAGTGCTGGGTTAGTGCACGACACCTAGCACAGACATGTATCTATCTGCTGTTATGCGTTACGGAAGTACTCTGCTTGAGCTAGAAGGCAAATGTCCCTGCGGCGTCCTGCAGAGGAGTCACCATTCGTGAAGAACAGTCACAGCCAGAGATGCTTCGGACCGGCTAAGAGGACTTTCTTCCCGAGGTTGCACAGGGAAGCAGTGGGAAAAGGTCTGAAATGAAAGAAATCTGTCTAGTTCTAACTCTGTCACTTAGCTCTACCATCTTGAGCCCTTCTGTCCTCAGCTTCATTATGTGAATAAAGGGGAGATTAGATGATTTCTAAATTCTTTCCAGATTTAATAATCTGTGGCTAAATACAGCCCATCCCTGGTTTGCCTTATGAAGTAACAGTACAACAGTGATCCCTAACTGAGTCTGCAGGCTCTTTCTTTCCTTTCCTCTCTTTTCTCCTTTCTTTCCTTTCTTTCTTCCTCCTTTCCTTTCCTTCTCTCTCTCTCTTTCTTTTTTGACGGAGTCTTGCTCTGCCGCCCAGACTAGAGTGCAGTGGCACGATTTCAGCTCACTGCAACCTTCACCTCCTGGGTTCTAATGATTCTCCTGCCTCAGCCTCCTGAGTAGCTGGGACTACAGGTGTGCACCACAATGCCCGGCTCATTTTTGTATTTTCAGTAGAGACGGGTTTCGCCGCATTGGCCAGGCTGACCTTGAACTCTTGACCTCAAGTGATCCACCTGCCTTGGCCTCCCAAAGTGCTGGGATTACAGGCGTGAGCTGCTGCACCTGGCCCCTGCAGGTTATTTCTAGTTGGAGTTTTTTGCTTTCATGAAGGCTTCCCCCTGCGGCTTTTCCGTGTCGTATCACACAGTGCTAAGAAAACTCATTACTCCATCTTTCCCATGAGTCCTTACCGTCTTGCTAGTTGTATTCTGACATCTATCTGTGGCTTACTTACTTTTAGAAATAAGTATTTTTCGATTCAAATTTAGGCTCAACCCTTGTGAAAGGTTGATGTGATTTCTCATATACTCTAGATTGGGAGTCCCCAACTCCCAGTACTGGTGTACAACTCCGTGTAGTGGTCCAGGCCCTGTTAGGAACTGGGCCACACAGCAGGAGGTGAGGGCCTAGCCGGGAAGCAAAGCTTCATCTGCATTTACAGCCGCTCTCCATTGCGTGCGTTACTGTCTGAGCTCTGCCTCCTGTCAGATCAGCTGCGGCATTAGATTCTCATAGGAGGGAAAACCCTGCTGTGAACTGCGCGTGAGAGGGATCTGGGTTGGGGGCTCGTTATGAGAATCTAATGCCTGATGATCTATCACTGTCTCCCATCACCCCAAAATGGGACAGTCTAGTTGCAGGAAAACAAGCTCAGGGCTCCCACTGGTTCTACATTATGGTGAATTGTATAATTATTTCATTATATATTACAATGCAATAATAACAGAAATAAAGTGCACAATAAATGTAATGTACTTCAATCATCCCGAAACCATCCCTTCCCTGCTGCTCCCCGTCTGTGGAAAAACTGTCTTCCATGAAACCAGTCCCCGGTGCCAAAAACGTTGGGGACCGCTGCTCTAGATATATCAGGTAGCCTAAAGTCAGAGAATCCTAAGAGTAAAGATGCTTAATCATCAGGCCTGGGATACAGTGAAGAGGTTAAGCTGGCTTTTAATCTGGCCATTGGGTCCCTTTTTTGAACTCTCCTTTTCCCAGTCTCTCGCTGTTGGTATCATCCCAGATGCACTGGGCACGCTAAGGAGAAACTGACAACGTGTTGCCCTTCCTGGGAAACTTGCACTTACACGGCCAGTGCCTCAGAAAGGTGCCTCATTCAAAGGAACAAATGGAACCACTGAAATTTCAGGCATGCAGGTAGGAGAGATGAAGTCAGGTCGGAACCTTAGCCAATATCCCATCACACTTTTCTGTTAAGTTGGCAATAAGACGTTAGTGTCTGAAGTTTGGTTTACAGTTTACATTAGAAAAGAGTAAGATTTTTCCAGTCTGATAACATTAAAAACTACTATTTATCTTTAACAAGAACACCATGAAAAATCCCATCAATCACAACCTGATCTTTAGAGCTATTAAGCATCATCGCACTTTACAGCAAGCTCTGTTATCTTTAGTGTTAAAATTAAAGGCTCTCTCTCACCCGTTCAGCATATGCTAGGTAGGGGCACTTCCTTTTGTGCCTAGGTGGTCTTTTGTATAAAAAAAGGTAAACAAAGCAGTAAGATAGCATTTATACAGTGTAGAAGAATACCATAATCTTATCTCCGGAAAATTCCTGATTTCATTCACTTGCTAAACAAGCATCTACTTCATATTTTATGGCTTTACGTCTCTTACACAACTCCTTTAGAAAGGGCCAGAGACTCAGTGCTCTTCACACAGCATTCTTTACTGAAGTAACCAGCAGCCCCGAGTGGCCCCTAAGGGAGTATTCGGTAATTAGTGGACGTAACAGATTCGCCAGGACCCCCTACCCTTTAACAGGCAGAGCCCGCAGTTTATTTGGAATGCAGTTTCCACAGCCGGTTTGGCAGTCAGTTATTTGGAAACCCTTAACCGTTACCCAAGTAGTAGTCAGGTTCGGAAGTTGTTGCCATGAGCCTATTTTACCCATAATGTTTGTGACGGGCTGAGCTGTGTCCCCACCACATTCACAGGTGGAAGTCGAAATCACCAGAACCTCAGAATGACGTGGCTGCGTGTGGAGACAGGACCTCTCAAGAGGCAATTCGGTTAAAATGAGGCAGGTCAGGTGCTTCCTAATGCGATATGACTGGCATCTCCATAAAAGGAGGAAATCTGGACACACAGAAAGACACCGCGGTGCGCAGGAAGAGAGGACAGACCACGTGAGGACGCAGCGAGCAGGCAGCCACGCGTACACCAAGGAGAGGGGGCCTCAGGAGAAACCAACCCTGCCAACCCCTTGATCTTGGACTTCCAGCCTCCAGAACTGTGAGAAAATCAATTTCTGTTGCTTAAGCCACACATTCCGTGGTATTTTGTTATGGTGGCCCGAGCAAGCGAATGTAGTATTGTCAGTGTGCAGTGCCACAGGAAATAACCATTTCCTAACAGTTCATACACTGGAAGGCACCTTCTGAGTTCTAACTCCAGACATCAGCAATATGTCCTGTCCCAGTGGCAACAGAGTTAGCCTGGTCCCATCTTTCCTACTTGGCACCAGAAGAAAACCCCACTGGGAGAAAACCCCACTACTGTGGCAGTGGCCCCAGCATCAGGACGTTCTCACAAGGCATGCAGGAGATTCTCCAGAAGGCTCGGGGAGTAACAGCAACAACAGCAAGGAGGCCTCACTAGTGCTGCTGTGGAGGGCTGGGACTTTTGGGACCAGGTGGCACTGCGGGAAGAGAGGCTGTGGCAGCACTGCCCCCAGCTCTCTAGGGAAGCGGGGCTTTCAGGCGTGGGCACAGGGGAGTCAAGTGGAGAATGGCAGCAATGTCTGTCTGTAAACTGGAGAGGGTTCATATTTCAGGGTTCCCGTCAGATTTTACACCCGGGCAGTTATGCCCCACTGGGAGAGGGTGCGGCCCCACACCTTTTTGTTTAAATTTACATTGGTTGTCTAGAGATCACTGTTGTACATAGCTACTGTTCCTACAGGAACTTCACATCCTTCAGGCGGGCTGAGTGCCTCTGGCATGCCCCATTGTAGACACTCTTTAAGTTACTTGTATTTCTAGGCTGTCTCAGTAAGATTAGTACCACCAAACCTTTTGTAAAGAATCTAAAAGTCTGGAAGAAAACTGTGGGCAATTTATTTCAGATGCTCTGAACGGACCGGAAAACTCATTTCCTAGGTTTCTAGGCCCACTGGCTTTGGGTTTGCAGTGCCTCTGCAGGTCACGTTCACGTTTCTCTGGCATGTGCAGGGACTCATTTTCTTCTCTGCTTAGTTGGGGGAGCATTGTCTCTGGAAGATAACACTGGTGACAACAGACCCGTGTTCAATGTCCTGGATTATAGTAATTGTCAGGACTCATTAAAATTCCAGGATGGTAAATAATTGTTCCTGTGGGGGCTCAGGGACCCGGGGGGTGAACTTTCTTCTCCCATGGGAATACATTCGACACAAAGGAAAAAAGCAATTAAGGCAGCTAAAAAACGCGAAGATCTCCATAAATGCAGAGCTTTGTATTTTATAAAATATTCCATATTCGTATTTTAGGACTCTCTTAGAGTCCAGTGTGAGGCCAAGCTAATAAAAACTAGATTAAAAAAGGCTTTTGTGGCCATGCGCGGTAGCTCACGCCTGTAATCCCAGCACTTTGGGAGGCTGAGGTGGGCAGATCATGAGGTCAAGAGATCGAGACCACCCTGGCTAACACGGTGAAACCCCGTCTCTTACCAAAAATACAAAAATGGGCGGGGCGTCGTGGTGCACACCCGCAGTCCCAGCTACTCGGGAGGCTGAGGCAGGAGAATCGCTGAATTGCTTGAACTCGGGAGGCGGAGGTTGCAGTGAGCTGAGATCCGACCACTGCACTCCAGCCTGGGCAACAGAGCGAGACACTGTCTCAAAAAAAAAAAAGAAAAGTCTTCTGCGTTCTTCGCTGCAAAGCTGAAGGTACGGAGAACTGAATTCCCAAGAGGATGTTTTTATGTTCAGTTTCATTTAGACCTGGTGAGTCCGGGGTAGGTACCAGTAACCAGGATCAAGAGCTGCCCTAGTTCAGAGGTGGAAGGAAGACCTGGTAGGCGAGCCGCGAACACCGGAACTCCCCTTCTCTGAGATAAGCTATGGAAGGAAATGGCTGGAACGATCTTTTGTATCATAACGCTTTGGTCTACAGAGGTCCCCTAATATTTTCTCTTTCTTTCTCTTTCTGCATAAACAAGATTATTCAACATTTAGCACAAGGTCCCACATATATACCAAAACTCCACGAGGAGTTCTCACATCCATCGGGAGTGAACTGCAAATAATATTTAATATCTGTGTAATTCCAACTATGTAAAAGAGTTCCTTCTCTCCCTCATACTCACATCCCCATTTCCTCTTTCCTTCCCCAACTTCGTTTGAGGGGATATTATCAGAAGGAAGGCAGCCATTTTGCATCCTAAGGTCCAGCTTAGTACCCTGTCTTCCCCTGGACCTTTGGTGTGTCTGCCCAGCCTTCCCACATTACCCCCCTCCTTTTTCTTTTTTTAAAGCAAGCTTTTCCTTGCCAGAGATTTCAACATCCAATTGGCAAGATACCCTTGTCTTCGCATTAAAAGGTTAATGGCAGCTGTCACAGGAAGGAGAAAGTGCCAGACTGTGTGAGAGCGGAGAGGAGAAAATTACTCTAAAGTGTTTCTCATCAGTTTGTCAAGACACACACACACACACACACACACACACACACACACACACACACACGCACGCTCAGTCTCAGCCCCCCAACCCCTCTCTTCCCGTTCTCCAGCCCAGCCCTGATATGGACACACATTTATCTTCACGGTTCTGCAATTCTTGTTACTGGGTTGCTGGACTTGCCTCCCACAGTCCCTCACTCTCTGCTGCCCTGAGGTTTTTCGGACAAGAGTTCAGCATCTGAACGGAGGAAACAAGTTCAAACATCACAAAAAGCAGCAAACCAGATCGGAAACATTCAGGCTGGGAGGCAGAAGACAGTTCGCTGCCCTACAAAGAACCGCTCTTTTTCCTGCTGCCCTACAAAGAACCATTCTTTTTCCTTTCTTTCTTCTTTTCTCTCCCTGCTGCCCCTCAGGCCCTGCCCCCCAACAGCTACATCCATTTGGCTACGTGTGCGATGCGCCCATCTGTGCAGGCGCGTTCAGGAGGGAAGAATGAACTGTCGTGTCTGCGACTGATGACCGACGCGGTCCCTGAGGGAGGGAGATGACTTCGAGGTTCTGTGACTGACACTGCCCCAGCATTAACACCCCCTAATCCACCTCTTTGAAAAACGAGGGGTGCACGTCAAAGAGTGGGTGAGCAACACTGAGAAAACAAACGGAGAAGGGCGTCCACGGAGAGGACAGGTCTGAGCCAAGTTTTGGAACAATACTTCTTGAGAGTTAAAAATGGGACTAAGTGCTGGGAAAGGGACCTGGAATCCGGAGCTCAGTGACCCACTGAGGGGGCTGGCTGACGAGAGCTCATTCCGCTGCGGCTCAGCCTCTGATGGAGGCTGGCATTCATGCTGGAAAAAAAAAGAAATCTGGACTCTACGGAAAATTTCTATTTTTAGCTGTTTAGCAGAATCTGCCTATCGGTCGTACTACTTCAAACCGTTCCAAAGGAGACTGGAGGTGGAGTATTGTTTTTAAAACACTGCCATAGAACAAAATGCACGGATCTTTAAGTGTACAATTTAATGAATTTTGATGAATGTATCTACCCACACGGCCATCTCCTCAGTCAAAACATAGGACATTTTCATTACCCCGAAGGTTCTATTCCATCCTCTTTCAGTCAATTCCTGTAAGTAATCACCGTTCTAATTTTTACCACCATAATTTATTCTGTTCCTGAATGTCAAATAAATGGAGTAACACATTTAGTACATTCTGTGTGTGTGTGTCTGGCTTCTTTTGCTTCACACAGTGTTTTCGAAGATTCAGTTGTTTGTATTAGTTCACTCTTTTTTATTGCTGCGTAGCATTCCATTACATGGTACATGATCATTTTAAAATGCCTGTTCTCCTGTTAATGGACATTTGGGTTGTTTCACTTTTGGACTTTTTCCAATAAAGCTGCTATGAACACTCTTGTACAAGTCTTTCTGTGGACGTACGCTTTCATTTCTTTCGAGTAGGAAGAGGATTCCTGGGTTACAGGATAGATGTACATCTATAAGAAACTGCTTATCAGTTTTCTAAAATACTATGCCATTTTACCTCTCACCAAAATGTATCAGAGTTCCAGTTGCTCCATATCTGCACCAACATGTGGTGCTGTCAGTTTTGTTAATTTTAGCTGTTTTAGTGATACTGTAGTACTATCTCTTTGTGGCTTTCATTTGCATAAACATTTATTCATGTGCTCACTTTGTGTATTTGGAGCGTCCGTTCAAGTCTTCTGCCCATTTAAAAACTTACGTTGTTTTACATATCTAATACATATTAAATATCTATTAAATATCTTTTGTTACTGACTTTTAAAATATCTTCTCAATACAAGTACTTTGTTGTGTATGTGTTTGTGTGCGTGTGTGTATGTATTAAGTGAATATTTTTTCCCAGTGTTGAGGAACAGAAGTTTAAAGTTTCATAAAGTCCAATTTACCACTTTGTTCTCTTAAGTTTAGTGTTTTACGTCTTTATGCCTGCTGAATTGGGGGTAGTTTCAGCAAAATACGTTATGTGCCTGCCTTTTGGTTAATATCTGGAATTAAAACACATTTCTTTATTAAGGCTTAAAACAACCACCCATTGCTACAAAGGCTCAATTTTATTTTATTATTATTATTATTTTTTGAGATGGAGTTTCGCTCGTCGCCCAGGCTGGAGTGCAGTGGCGTGATCTCAGCTCACTGCAACCTCTGCCTCCCGGGTTCAAGCAATTCTCCTGCCTCAGCCTCCCAAGTAGCTGGGATTTTAGGTGCCCACCATCGTACCTGGTTAATTTTTGTATTTTTAGTAGAGATGGGATTTTCCCAGGTTGGTCAGACTGGTCTCGAACTCCTGACCTAAGGTGATCTGCCCGCCTCAGCCTCCCAAAGTGCTGGGATTACAGGCGTGAGCCACTGTACCCGGCTCACAGGCTCAATTTTAGAACCCAAAACATCAGCTTTATCTAAAATTCCTGGGCGACAAAGGTTTTAAAAAGGAAAGCTGCACTTTTGAAAGTATTCAATCATTTAACATACAGGTCATACATGTCTCATATTCATATATATTCCATATGGCTAATTATGAGATGATCTGTGCCAAATGATCTGTGCCAATATTGACAAGTATGGTGAGGCTGGGGAGGGGCACTAAGTGATGGGGATTCAAACTTAGTTTTTAAAACTCTCCAAAAGGAAATTCTACAACATTCTTTTGAATTTTTTCCATGTTTCATAGTTTTCTAGTCAGTTGTTCCCTACATTTAATTAAAATATTTCTTTTTGTAATTTAGTATATTCTCTTGGCCTATCCTAAGTGGAACTAGAAAAAAGAAGAAAAAAGGGCCTCCTCGTCGTTTAGGCAAGTCTTTATCATATGAAAACTGCCTTTTCTAAACACTGGTTCATTTTTCATTCCTCGTATCTTCCCCTTTTCAAGTCTTTTTACCTAATTTATTTTTTGTGGAGTTTGAGTTAGGATGTCACATTCAAATACTGTCCTAAAATTGGAAGGAGGGGGCTATTTTACATCCCTTTTATACTAGATGATAGACAATCAGGGTTAGGTGGAAAAAAAAAAAAAAAAGAAAGAAAAAAAGAAAAAACCTTAGAAACCGGCTGACTCAAATCATCTTGCAATCCTGAATTCTTTTTATAACCCAACCCAGTACCTTCTCTCCAATCAAAGGAACTTATTTCATATTTGGCTGCCCATTCTTTTTGTGGAGAGATCTAGGAAGTTTCACTTTCTGTTAAACTAAAACCTGCCTTCTTGTAACGTTCACCATTAAACACTGTAACGGTAATGAAATGGATGTCGCATTCAAACGTATTTACCTCTTGTAATGGTGTCGTGACAGGTGGAGCTTGGTGTAACTGGCAACGCTCGTCACGGGGTAACACCGAGTCAGTCTGTACACAAAGCTCCACCGGCCACTACACCATTGTGCTGCTGCCTGTGGGTATCACCTTGGGGATGTCTATTTAGGCTAACACTTGTATTTTCAATACTCCTGTGCCTCTCAATTTTCACAAGAGGATTAAAATCTTAATCCTAGTTTACTAACTTTAGTTTTAAAAAACTTTTTATTTTAAAGTAATTTCAAAAGAACGTCTTATACTAGAAAGTAAGGAAGTTTTCCAAGAGTGGTGGGCATATATTAGAAGCATGTGGGAAAAGTCCTGGAGAATTTGATCACTGAAATAAATGATTTTAACATATTATAACTCACTGAATAAAGCAGAAATCTGTAAGTCTATTCTGGTATAGACTTTACCTGGATTCCTTAACTGCTAACATTTTACATTTGTCATATCATTCATTAATTAATTCTCTATCTTGATAAATATATGTGTGTATACACATCTGTCTATACCTGTATCCTTATCGGTGTCTCTATCTGTATCACTCTATGTATGTTTCCTAGTGTTAAATTCAGGTGATAATTGTTTGGCAACAGTACCACCTGTGTTCTCAGTGCGTAAGATGGAGAAGCACATAGTGACGTGTCCTATTATTGGAGATGCTAGCCTTAATCACTTGGTTTAGATGCTATGTGTCAGATTTTTCCAATGTAAATTCACTACAAATACTTTGTGCTAATTAACTGAAACATATTTTTGTGTGTTTGAAGATATACTTTCAGTCTACGCAAACAGTCTGTTCTTAGTAAACCTTCACCCAGTGTTTTCACATTCATTGATGATACTTGCCCACATCAGTTACTACTATAATGGTGCCAAATGGAGATTCTCTAATTCCATAATTCTGTCGACATTACGCTGGCATCAGCTACAGGGTAGAGTTTTCCTTTCTCCCCCATTTACTGGTTCATTCATTCATTCATTTCTTTATACCATCATAGACTCACAGATTTCTATTTTATTCAATAGAATATGGGTTATTTCTAGTCCTGAGATCCGAAAGAAATTTCTCCTCCTGGGTCCTCATAACAAGTCTAATTGTAAGCAACATCCTCAGCATCCTTCCAGATATACGGCCACGAGGTTCAGAGATTTCTTTTAAAAAAAATCTCGGCAATATCATAATGTCAAAGTTCATTTCATAGAAACCATTTCCTAGGAGGCCCTAAATATTGCTGCCCAAGTACTCAGAAATCTCATGTATGATTTAATATAGGAAATACATTTTCAAGTCTTTGCAAAGATTTAGGCACTACTCTCTGTATCTTAGCTGTTATAACCTGTTACTATCATTACTCATTTTGGTGCTCGAATTACTCAAGACTGTCCCCATGTTGTTTCGACGTATTCCCAGCACTCCGGGAACGTGTCCTACTTTCTGGTATAAAACTGCTCTGTGATTCTCATGTGCTTTCCCACACACAGCCCTGGACTCAGTCCTTTCCCCAAAGGGCTCTGGTTCCTTCGAGTGGGAAAGGCGTCTGGAAACCGACATTCGAGCTCTCTGTTCCTGGTATCACTGCTTCTAGGTCCCTTCGGCAGATAAGGTTAGAAAATACATACATGCTTTGGGAGGCCAAGGCGGGTGGATCACCTGAGGTCAGGAGTTCAAGACCAGCCTGACCGACATGGAGGAACCCCATCTCTACTAAAAATACACAATTAGCCAGGCGTGGTGGTGCATGCCTGTAATTTGATTCAGTCACTCGGGAGGCTGAGGCAGGAGAATCCCTTGAATCTGGGAGGTGGAGGTTGCAGTGAGCCAAGATTGTACCATCGCACTTTAGCCTGGGCAACAAGAGCGAAACTCCATCTCAAATAAATAAATAAATAAATAAGAGCCAGGCGCGGTGGCTCACGCCTGTAATCCCAGCACTTTGGGAGGCCAAGGCGGGTAGATCACAAGGTCAAGAGACTGAGACTATCCTGGCCAACATGGTGAAACTCTGTCTCTACTAAAAATACAAAAACTAGGCGGGCGTGGTGGTGCACACCTGTAGTCCCAGCTACCTGGGAGGCTGAGGCAGGAGAACTGCTTGAACCTGGGAGGCGGAGGTTGCAGTGAGCCAAGATTGCGCCACTGCACTCCAGCCTGGTGACAGAGCCAGATTCCGTCTCAAAAAACAAAAAAAAGAAAATACATACATGTGTATATATGTATATATACACATATAAAGACACACATACACACAGAGAAATCTAAATCTATTTATCTGTTAAAAACCATGAATTCATATCAATACCTCTAAAAACAATCCAATACGACAGGGTTTGTCTTTACTCTTTCTGTATCTGGTACTCTTATCTTCTATAATGACAAACACATTATCCTCAATATATTAGCCCCAACATATTTTCTAATTTGCTTGATCTCCTGGTATGTAACCAGTCTCCCAACCACGTGGGCCACCTTCTTGGCCCTGGCCTGCTTTTCCACTCCTGCTAGCCAAATCCTCAGCCCTTGCCGGCCAAAAATGTTGGCCACATGGGCTGGCTTCTTGGTCCCAGATGACAAACACACCAGCTACGCTAGCAGAATCCATGGTCCTGCCAAATGCCCAGGGCATGATCCTGAGGACCAGCTCCACTACCAAATATGCCAACCACGCTGGTCAAACCCGCTGCCTTTGTCCTGCCAGCATTTGGCTACATCAGTTGAATACTTGGCACCAGCCTCACTGACCATGGCAGCCGATTCCTCAGCCACAATTAAGGGGAAGGGGCAGATTGACTAACTGTTTTTTTTTTTCTTTTTTTGTTGAGATAGGGTCTCGCTTTGTGGCCCAGGCTGGAGGGCAGTGGTGCTATCTTGGCTCACTGCAGCCTCAACCTGCTGGACTCAAGTGACCCTCCCACTTCAGCCACCCAAGTAGCTGGGACCACAGGCATGCACCATACTTGGCTAATTTTTTTTTTTTCCTTTTTCAATTAACTTTTAAAGTGTATGACTCTACACTTGAAAGGAACACTGCATAGCTACATTCTGGTCTCTGTCAAAGACTAGATCCTAAACATACTGCTGCTTAATGCACAAAAAAATTTGGTCAGGACAACTATTTAGAGAGTATTGTCTAAATCTTTCCAAAGACTTGAAAATTTATTCCCAATGTTAAATAATATATTAATATCTGAGTACTTGGGTAGCAATATTTATGGTCTCCTAGAAAATGGTTTTTATGAGATGAACTTTGGCCTTATTCTATTGCTGAGATGTTTCTTAAAAAAAGAAGCCTTCCGACCCTCACGGCTGTACATACGGAAGGACGCTGAGGATGCTGCTTACAGTCAGGCTCTTTATGAGGACCCATGAGGGAGAGATTTCTTTTTCTGTTTTTGTTTCAATATTGTGGGGTACTATAAACTGCATACTACAGACATGTCACTTAATGGTGGGGATACAGTCTGAGAAATGCATCGTCAGGTGATCTTGTTGTGGGAACATCATAGAGTGACTTACACAGATCTCGGTGGCATGGCTGCTACACACCGAGGGGGTACGGTACAGCCTATTGCTCCTACGCTACAAACCTGTACAGCATGTGACTCTACTGAGGACTGTAGGCAACTGGAACACAGTGGTATTTCTGCATCCAAACATATCTAAACATAGACAAGGTACAGTAAAAATATGGTCTTCTCGTCTTATGGGAGCACTATGGAATATGGGATCCGTCAACGACTGAAATATTGTTACGTAGCGCATGACAATAATTAAATCTCTGACGGTGCCTGTGAGCTCACTCCTGGCTTCACCTTATTTTTTCTCTCTTCATTTTCTCTAGATTATTAGAATTATGGGATGGGAATGCAGAAGGGAACGAAGTTCTTCTGTGATCCTGATGGCCCCACCTCTGAGAGCGGCCACCCTCTCTGAGAAGTACAGCTCCAGAGCCACTCACTGCATCTGGAGAAGTACAGCTCCGGAGCCACCCACTGCATCTGGAGAAGTACAGCTCCGGAGCCACCCACTGCATCTGGAGAAGTACAGCTC
>NW_012108585.1:1610359-1616404 GCF_000951045.1 Mandrillus leucophaeus | reverse complement strand
GCTCCGGAGCCACCCACTGCATCTGGAGAAGTACAGCTCCGGAGCCACCCAGTGCATCTGGAGAAGTACAGCTCCGGAGCCACCCACTGCATCTGCAGTACTGAGAGACTCGGACCCGAGCTTCTGCTTGCTTATTCCATCTTCCGATGTGTGCTCCCCCTCGGTCTTACGTTACAACAATATTATAAATATAACTTCCAATTTTATATACTTCAAAAGAAGTAAAAAACATAACATGAACAAGATAAGAAAATTACCTTGAAGCGATAAAATAATGGCTGTTCTTTCATGTATACAAGATGTTTAGAAACAGTATCTTCTTGGTCATAAGGTGTCTCAAATCTGACCTGACCCAAGTTTACTTAGCTGCTGGGACTTGACAAGATTGCAGCTCGGGGTAAAGTGGCCCTGATTTCATTATTTCAACAACATATGCTTGGTTGAATCTACAGACAGGCAACCCAAAGAAATAGAAACCAAATACTTAAGCCTTCAAAAAATACCGGCAAACCAAACTATTTAAAGTGTATAGCATTAACTACATATAGGTAGCCAAAACCAAATCTATTTAATCAGACTATCTGACTCTGGCCATTTGGTGTAAAATCACGATACATAAAATGTCTTCAAATTAGGATACTTTGACTGAAGAACAGTATTACGTCCCAAATTGGTCACCACATTCACTTTTTAACTACGTGAGCCATTGCACTGGTGACAAATTGAAAAGTTGAAGTTCATTGTTGCAGGGAAATTGTGTTACACAGCACAGCGGTAAACGAATGGGAGAGCCATAGGAGGCCCATAAATGTTTCCTCACCTCACTGGAAAGCTGAACAGTCACTTGCAGCTACGAGAAAGATCACTATGTAAGCGTGGTCTTTCCAGCATCTGCACCTGTGGAAATCCAACTTTCCCACTCGGTTGCATCTTTCGAAACTCAGGACTTAACGTGTAGCACATGTTCAGTACTGCCTTTTAAAATCACACACAATGTTTATGTAAAACCCACTGTTACCCCTCTCAAAGGACGCAGGACTCAAATCCTTGAGTTCTATGAAAAAGTTGGAAATTTTTAAAATGAAAAACGGTTTGCATTTATATACAAGGGAGAGGTGATTTGTCAAAAACGTTTCCATGGAAGTTTTCTCACAATTTTCACGGAGTTCAACTTAAGAGCCACTAACGCAACTCCCTGAGTAGATGTTAGTTCTATGTTAGCTGATGTCAGTGCTGGATCCATGGAGGCACTAAAAGGCTTCCTGTCCAACAGATGGCAATAGGGCTTGGCGGTGCAACCAGGGCATCTTACATATGAGGAGAAGTTCTAAGTGCAGTGCCGAACCTCTGGACCTGGAATTTCCGTGACCTGTGATTCTGAAAGCTAACCGACAGAGGTCAAATATGGGAGCATCCTAAAGTAAACAAAGAAGATGCTTAAATCTAAACCTGAACTTGAGAGGCCGGGAAGGGGCTGGGGCATGCGGAAGAGAGGTTGATGAGTGGGTAAAAATATAGTTAGATAGAAGTAAGACCCAGTGTTCTATAGATCAATAGGGTGACCACAGTTAATGTTAATCTGTTGTACATTTTACGAAGATGAGAAGAGAATTTCAAGGTTCCTAGCATTAAGAAAGGAATGTATTTAAGGTGACAGATATCCCAATCATTCTGATTTATCTTTACACAGTATATGAATGTATCAAATTATCCATACTCCAAAAATATGCATTTCTATTGTGTATCAATTTTAAAAATTCCTGAATTTCATAAAACCTTTTTCTTAGTGCTAGGTCAAGGCACTTTGTACCACAATAGTGTTCCCCCTTGACATTACCTCAATCTATTTTCTTTAAAGAAGGCTTCTTTAGGGCTCCAGGACCATAAAAAAAAAGTTCTAAGAATCATCCTCTCTGAAAAACTTCAAGAATATGTTTTCTTCTATTATCAAATGACTAGAGGGCCTGAGTTCAGTTAAGTAATAATGAACTGACAGCCTAACTAGTATGAGACCATATATTTCAAATTTATATCACACTCAACAATATTGTACATTGTTTATGGAAACATATATGTATTAAAAAGCTAAAAATATGGACTGTAAAAAAGCACACCAATTTAGGACAGTGGCTGCCACTGTAGTTGAAAAAAGAAAAATACAGCTGAGAAGAGATACAAAGAAGACTTTAATTATTATTAGAGGCAGGAAAAAACAGAAAAAATGAAGTGTTCTTCCTAATCTCACAGAGTCAGCACAACTCTTCTGACCCAGATTCTCCAGCAGACACCAACTGGGTGTCTTATAATTTAATTCAATTCTGACACAAGTTACCTGGAGACAGCGTCAGACCCCCCAGATTAAGGGCTCAGTCCCACAATATCCACCCTCCAGCTTCAGATGCCAATCACAGGTTGTGAGCTGTGCTTCTGACTGACCAGTTATAAAGCGACGTTCCCAAGATCCCTTCCTCGGATTAGGTTCATTTGATAGAATGGCTTACGGGACTTGGGGAAACACTTTACTTCTGTTTACCCATTTATTACAAAGGATATTTCAAAGGATACCACAAATGAACAGGCAGATGAAGAGATGCACAGGGCAAGGCATGTGGAGAGGGGTGTGGAGCTTCCATGATCTCTCTGGGCACTACCCTCCCGCACTCCGTGCGTTCTGCTGTCAATCTGGAACCCATCTGGACACTATCCTTTAGAGTGTTTACAGAGGATTCATTAAGTAGGCATGATTAATTACATCGTTGGCCATGGGCAATCAACTCAGCCTGCAGCTCCCCTCCTCTCCCTAGAGGCTGGGCTGTGGGCTGGAGAGTCCCAACCATCTATCACAAGGTTGGTCCCCTTGGCAACCAGTCTCATCCAGAGCTCCCAGCCACCAGTCATCTGTTAGCATTAAAAACACAAACAAGCATCACTCCGGAGATTCCAAGAGCTTTAGGAGCTGTGTATAAGGAACTAGGGGCAGAGGCCAAATATATATTTCTTATGATATCACAATATCATACTCTAGCATTTAAAAAAGATCTGAAGCAGATAGGACAAAGTAATATTTGTTAATTCTGTGTAAAAACGTAATGTTATATTAATTGCTATACTTTTCCAAATGCTTGAAATGTTTCATTAAAGTTAATTTGATACAATCACACACAATAAAGAAAAAAGCCTGGGGACAAAAATAGAAATAATATATATATTATGTACAAAATGGTAAGGGAAGGTTTTCACAGAGGAAACCTTCTTCTGGAATCCTCTGCAAATAATTTTTTGTGACTCCTAAAATACGCATGTTTAAGACCGCTTTCTTGGATGACAACATGGACACAGAATGACAGGGAGTTTGACATGAAGAAAGCCCAGAAGTGAGAAGACGTAAGGTCAGATTTTCCATGCTCAACATTCTAGAACAAGGGAAAATTTCAAGATTGGTGTGGGCCTATCAGGCTGCTTCTTGGGAAAATACTAGCTGAAAATGATGATGATGATGACAACAGCAATAACCGCTACCACCTCTAGGCACACTGTAATTCTCACAACAGCATTATGTCCACTGCAAGATGAAGGAACAGATACAGAGATGTGGAAAAAATTCAGATCGAATAGGAAGTGGACGGGAAACAAAGCAAATTCAAGTGTGTCTGATTCTAAAATCTGTGCCCTTACCTTCCATCATGCACTGAAGCGGACCCACAGCAAGTGGTCCTCGTGTACGTCTGCCTGCCTATCATCCACGTGCCCATCTACTACTTCAGTTCAATCCGAATGAATATATCATGCCCAAAGAAAACTCCAGAGAGTAAAAATTTGGGGGCAGACTTACAAAATGCAAAAATGAAAAGTCACTGCTATGAACACATTCAAGGGAGAGCCCAGAAAGAAGTTCATCATGCTCTGCCAGCTAGCAATCCTGTTGAACTGTCATTAACTTACCACAGGAAGTCTGATAAAAAAACCTGATAGTTCTATGGGTCTATCTAACTTTCAAAACTGGAACGTTCCACTTGGAGTAAATCAGTGCCAGTTCAGTCGATGGTACAGCACCAGCAATAAAACGACAGCATTCCTCGTATTTCCTAAATGGACCGTTACGGAATTCTGACACAATGGTTAAGTCTTTACTTCCTAATTCCTTCTCAGGCTCTGCCTTGAATCTATTCATAGCAGTGAGTTTTAATTTTTCAGTTTATAACTCTGACAAAAAATTTAAATTCTCATCTCTGGATTTATTTTTTTATAAGAGACAGTGTCTTGCTCTGTTGCCTAGGCGAGAGTGCAGTGATGCAGTCATAGCTCACTACAGTCTTGAACTCATGGGCTCAAGTGGATCCTCCCATCTCAGCCTCCTGAGTAGCTGGGACTACAGGTGTGTGCCACCACGCCTGGCTAATTTATTTTATTTTTATTTTTTGTACAGACAGGGTCTCACTACACTGCCTGGGCTGGCCTTGAACTCTTGGCCTCAAGCAATCCTCCCACTTCCCAAAGCACTGGGATTATAGGCGTGAGCCACCAGGCCTGGCCTCTTTGTAACTATTTAGGTAATAATATCTCATTAAGCCTAAAGCAATCCTGGGGGCCAAGTATTATCCCTATTTCAGAGTTGAAAAGACCAGGTAGGGCTCAGAAGGATTAAGAGTTGTTGCATGTCCCAAAGCCAGAAAGTGATGGAGCTGGACTTTGAACCCAGATCTGTTTTACCCAGTGTCATTATTTTTCTACTATGCCACTCTGTGCACACCTGTGTGTGTGTGTGTGTGTGTGTGACAGAGAGAGAGAGAGTGAGAGAGAATGAGTATGTGTAAGATGTGGGGACCATTCTCTTGAGTATGTTCCTTGGGTTTTATTTTTATTTGGTCAAAAGAGATTTTTCAAACTGGTTGAGCAGAAGGAACACCCCAACCGGTGTTGCGGCAGGAGTGGGGGGAACGGAGTTTCCCTCGGTCCCCCAGGGCTGAGTGTAGTGGCGCGATCTTGGCTCACTGCAACCTCTGCCTCCTGAGTTCCCAGTGATACTCCCGCCTCAGCATCTCAAGTTGCTGGGATTACTGGAGTGTGCTACCACGCCCGCCTGGCTAATTTTTGTAATTTTGTAAAGAGGGGCTTTGCCATGTTGGCCAGCCTAGTCTCAAACTCCTGGCCT
Organism: Mandrillus leucophaeus; assembly: GCF_000951045.1. Classification (NCBI taxonomy): domain Eukaryota; kingdom Metazoa; phylum Chordata; class Mammalia; order Primates; family Cercopithecidae; genus Mandrillus; species Mandrillus leucophaeus. Next base: position 1,611,252 of record NW_012108585.1, on the reverse strand, counting down.
CAAGTGATCTGCCTGGCTTGGCCTCAAAATGTGCTAGGATTACAGGCGTGAGTCACTGCACCCGGCCTCATACTATCATTCTTTAAGGACATGAGACGTTACCATGTTCTCTCTCTGGCTCTTCAAATAGTCCACCTCTCCTATCCAAGTAAGGACAAGTTTAAAGTACCAGTTATCTATCAGCACTCAAAAAGCTTAAGAATGCATACGCAATGGGCTGTTTTCATCATCTTTTATATGTATTCTATACAGAAATGTACTTAAAAATTGGCACTTAAGCTTAATAGACTACAGCTGTCCAAGTAGGCAGAACTTGAGGGTGCTGAATAAAAAGAACTTTGTGTAAACATGTGCAAAGGACCAGGAGATGCTGAAAGCCTTAAAATAATGCCCTTTGTGTATTTTCTTCTTTTAACTTGCAAACTGACAATAATCCAAGCTTATAAGGAGTCCCACTTCTGTACAGAATGTAGAAATCCCTAAAAGAACATTGTTTTCACACTAACAAGAACAGGCTGGACAATCTACAAAATAAAAAAAAAAATTTTTTTTAGCTCATCAGAGCGGCAGTCCCAAGGTAACCAGGTGAACTGAATTCACAGGTAACGAGCCCACCGGAGGAGAGATGGGACACGCCTCTGGGTAGAACAGAGGAGGAAGAGCTGGCAACCATGAAGTGGGCAGGAAGAAAACAGCTTGACAGATTCGAATCCCTCAGAGCCCCAGACACAAAGGAGTACACACCCACTATCCAGTTCTTCCACGGCCTCCCACTGGCTTTGTTGGAAAGACCCGGCACAGAGCAGGAAACGGAGGGAGCACTCCCTCTACGGTGCAGGGCTGTGGGCTGCCAACACAGGGCAGAGCAGGAAACGGAGGGAGCACTCCCTCTA
>NW_012108585.1:1599526-1610284 GCF_000951045.1 Mandrillus leucophaeus | reverse complement strand
GCTGTGGGCTGCCAACACAGGGCAGAGCAGGAAACGGAGGGAGCACTCCCTCTACGGTGCAGGGCTGTGGGCTGCCAACACAGGGCAGAGCAGGAGCACGAGAAATCCAGCCGTGTTCTGGCGTGTATGAGCACAGGCGTGACTGGCTCCAGTGAGGACAGGTCCATGAGTTCCACCTGCACCCTGGACTTTCCTTTGACATGAAGAAAAAAAAAATGTGCCAGGAAAGAGATTTTCCAAATTGGGTGAGCAGAAAGAACGTCTTGTTTCCCTTCTGATTCTCAGGCTATCATTCTTTAAGAACACGAGACCCAGAAAAGGGCCAGAAAGACTTCAGTGCCTGGAGCCTGCCCCACTGTGACAGGAAGAGCTGTGTGTCGCTGGGGTAGGGCAGCAACCTTCATGGCCTCTGTTCCTAGGCTAGAGAAGGGGTACAAAATCTACCCCACCTCTTGTGCTGACATTAGACAAAAGCAAACTGTTGCCAGGAAGGAAACGGGGAGTCCAGCAGGCCCCCAAATTATGAACGGATTCAAACTAGAAGTCTGCTGCTACTGGGGAAGGGATAGGACATCCGCCGACAATCTAGACCTGTGCTGAGTAGGGGGAGATGTTGTCTGTTGTTGGGGGTGGGACAGAAGTACCAAGACCAAGACTGGAGCAGGAAAATGAAGAAGCTACTCCTGCCCAACCCTGAGTCTTCACTGAGTAACAAGAAGAGTCCACCGCTTAGAGAAGGACAAGAGCATGGAGACCGCCCTCCGTGGTGCAGGCATGAAGGACGTGCTGAAAGCTGAGACAGGAGCATGAAACAGAAACACTGGCACCAGAGCTCACATTAAGCGCATGAAGTGGCAATCCGCCACTGAAAATCTCAAGGTCTGTGACACAATGAAGGTAACTATAGTGGAAAGAAGCCCAAACGCAGCTCAATTAGTGGATTATCTGATTCAGTCCCCAATGCTAACGGCCTGACAGAAGAAGAGGAAAGTATATTTCCAGACATAAGTTTTATTTACCTTGGTTTCCACTGTTCTTTTTACTTAGACTATTTAACATTTAATAAAAAATTATGACACACACACAAAAAGTGAACTCAAGTATAGATCAAAATAAATTATCCAAACTGATCACAGAAACCTTCAAGTATAATAAGAAAATATAGAAAACAAAACAAAACAGAAATCCAAGAGATATGGGACAATATCAAATGATCTAACAAATACATAACGGTAGTTACAAAAGGAGAAGAGACAAGTGGCAGAAGATACATCTGAAGAGATAATGGCCAAGAATTTTCCAAAATTAACAAAAGACAACAAAACACAGATCCAGAGAAGGGGCTCAGAGAATTCCAAACAGGATAAATATACAGAAAAACACAACTAGGTACATTATCATCAAATGGTTGAAAACTAAAGATAAAGAGAATATCTTGAAAGCCTCCGGAGAAAAAAGAACATGGTATATCAACCAACCAACCAACCCACTCACCCCAAAACAAAGCTGTATGAATATAGCAGACCTCAGCAGAAACTATACAAGCCAAAAGAAAATCCTTGTCAACCAAGAAATCTCTGCCGCGAGAACATCTCAAAAACAAGGTGTACCGTTTTCTAGCGCTGCCATAACAAAATACCAGTCTGGGTGGCTTAAACAACAGAAGTGAACTTTCTCACAGCTCTGGAAGCCAGAAGTCGAACACCAAAGTATTAGCAGGTTTTATTTCTTCTGAGGCCTCTCTCTCCTTGGCTTACCGATGACCACCTTCTAGCTTTGCCCTCACGTGGTATTTTCCTGTGTGTGTGTACTGTGGTGTGTCTCTTAAAAGGACATCAGTTACAATGCATCAGGGCTCACCGTAATGGCCTCATTTTAACTTAATTATCTCTTTAAAGGTCTTATCTCTAAACTTACTCACACTCTGAGGTACTGAGGGTTAAGACTTCAACATAGGAATTTTAGGAGGGGGGACACAATTCCGGTCATAACAGAAGGTGATAAAAATATATTTCTTCAGACAAATAAACACAGAATTCATTACCAGCAGACGTGTACTACAAGACATTTAAAAGGAAGGTCTCTTTTACAATTTATTTTTCATTTTCTGAGACAGGGTCTCATTCTGTGGCCCAGGCTGGAGTGCAGTGGTGTGATCATAGCTCATTGCAATCTTGAACTCCTGAGCTAAAGTGATCCTCCCACCTGGGCCTCCTCAGTAGGTGGGACTGAGGCACATACCACGATAACCAGCTAATTTTTTAAATTTAAATTTACATTTTTATAGAGATAAGGGTTTCACTGTTGTCCAGGCTAGTCTTGAACTCCCGGCCTCAAGCAATCCCCCTGCTTTGGCCTCCCGAAGTGCTGCGATTAGAGGCAGGAGCTACTGCACTCAGTCTCAGTAAGTTCTTTAGAGAGAAGGACTATGATGACAGATGGAAATTCAGACATACACAGATAAAAACCAAAGATTTTTGAAAATGGTAAACATTTTATAATCTTCATCTCTATAAAATATAAATGATTAAAACAGACAAATGGGACTTTATGAAAATAAAAAAATTTGTGCATCAAAAGACACTATTAACACAGTAACAGTAAGAGGGTAACGACAGAATGGGAGAAAATATTTGCAAATCATATATCTGATTAGGGATAACTATCTAAATATGTAGAGAACTTCTACAACTTGGTAACAACAAGAAAACCCTGATTTAAAAATAAGCTGAGAACTGGAATAGATATTTCTCCAAAAAAACCCCACAAATGGCCAATAAGCACATGGAGAGATGCTCAACATCATGAATCATTAGGGAAATGCAAATCAGAACTATGCGATGCCACCTTACACCCATGAGGAGGGCTACTATTTAAAAAACATACCAAAGACTACAAAGTAACCAGTGCTGGCCAGGATAGGGAGAAACTGGAACCCTGTGTGCCGCTGGCGGGAGTGTAAATTGGTACAGCTGCTGTGGAAAACAGTATGGTGGCTCCTCAAAAAATTGAAAATAGGATTTACCACATGGTCCAGCAATTTCTCTTCTTTTGATTTGATATCAAAAGAACGGAAAGCAAGGTCTCGAAAAGATACTTATACACCCATGTTCATGGCAGCATTATTCAAGATAGCTAAAATGTGGAAGCAGCCCAAGTGTCCATCGATGGAGGAATGAATAAAGAAAATGTGGTATATAAAACAAGAGCCTTAAAAAGGAAGGAAATTCTGACATAAGAATTTTCCCAAACAAGGTACGACACAGATGAACCTTGCTCAATGAAGTAAGTCAGTCACAAAGAGACAAATCTGCATGATTCCATCTATATGAAATCCTTAGAGTAGTAAAATCAGACAGCAGATGGAATAGTGGGGCAAGGGAGAATGGGGAGTTATTGTTTAACAGGTATAGAGTTTCAGTTCTGCAAGATGAAAAAAGCTACAGAGATAGATGGTGGTGATAGTTTACATTATGAATACAACCCTGAACTGTACACGTAGAAAATGTTAAGATGGTAAAATTTATGTTGTGTACATTTTACCACAATAAAACAATCAAAAAAATAACTGGTTAAAGCAAAGACAGTAACAATGCACTATAGAGTTTATAATATATGGAGGAATAAAATGTATACCAACAAGAGCATCAAGTTTGAGACAAAGGAAATAGAAGTATACTATTGGCAGATTCCTATACTATACCTGAAGTGGTATATTATATTTTCACAATTTGACTATGATAAGCTAAAACTGTACACTGTAAACCACGGAGCAATCACTTAAAGGGGGTGGGGAGTTGAGCTTTAAGCTACTAGTGGAAATAAAATAAATTTAAAAAATTACTTTAAAAGAAAACAGAAACAGAGGAAAAAAATAGATGAAACAAAAAAATATAAAGATGACAGGCTATCAGGTGCAAATATTCTAAACACTTCAATCAGAAGACAATTACTGATTTGATATATGTTCTCTACAAGAAACCCACCTTAAATATAAAGACATAGTGTATTAGCCCGTTCTCACGCTGCTATGAAGAAATACCCGAGACTGGGTAATTTACAAAGGAGAGAGGTTTAATTGACTCACACTTCTGTATGGCTGGGGAGGCCTCAGGAAATTTGCAATCATGGTGGCAGGAGACAGAAGTCCCGGGCAAAGGGGGAAAAGCCCCTTATAAAGCCATCAAATCTCATGAGAAGTCACGAGATTCATCATGAGAACAGCATGGGGGGTAACAACCTCCATGGTTCAATTACCTCCCACTGGGTCCCTCCCATGACGTGGGGATTATGGGAACTACAATTTGAGATTTGGGTGGGGACACAGCCAAACCATATTATTCTGTCCCTGGCCCCTCCCAAATCTCATGTCTTCACATTTCAAAACACAATCATGCCTTTCCAACAGTCCCCCAAAGTCTTAGCTTATTCCAGCATTAATCCAAAAGTCCAAGTCCAAAGTCTCATCTGAGGCGAGGCAAGTCCCTTCTGCCTATGAGCCTGTAAAATCTAAATCAAGTTAGTTACTTCCTAGATACAATGAGGGTATAGGCATTGGGTAAATACACCTATTCCAAATGGAAGAAATTGGCCAAAATGAAGAGGCTGCAGGCGCCAGGCAAGTCTGAAATCCAATAGGGCAGTCATTAAACCTTAAAGTTCCAAAATCATCTCCTTTAACTCCATGTCTCACATCCAGGTCACGCTGATGCAAGAGGTGGGCTCTCAGGGCCATGGGCAGCTCTGCCCCTGTGGCTCCGCAGGGCACAGCCCCCTCCCAGCTGCTTTCATGGGCTGACACTGAGTGCCTACGGCTTTTCCCGGTGCACGCTGCGAACCAGCGGTGGATCTACTGTTCTGCAGTCTGGAGGACGGTGGCCTTCTTCTCAGAGCTCCACTAGGCAGTGCCCCAGTGGGGACTGTGTAGGGGCTCTGATCCTACATTTACTTCCCTTCTGCACTGCCCTAGCACTGTAAAAGATAGACAAAGTTCTTGCCCCGTCCTCATGGGGGTGGTGTTGGTGGGAGCATGGTGGCAGTGAAATGTGCTGCAGATACGAGGCGAAAACTGCAAATGTCAGGAGCAGAAGGCTCTGCATCACAAAAACAAAACTACGAAACTATAAACAAAACACACACACAAAATAAAGCAATATGCATATCTGGCAGCGACTCACATCTTCTGTTTCTTGGCCTTCACAGCTGAAGTCAAACTCTGATCACAATACTTTCCCAGGCAAGTCATTTTATATTGTTAGACAGCCTACATTACTTCCTTAAATTCTTACTTGGGGTGAGGAAGCAGGAAATGGGTTGGTTTCTCCACCAATCTTTAGAAGCTATGAAGAAGCTTATAGTAGGGATTGTTAGTTATTGTACTTCTCTGTAGATGACCCAGGTCTCTCATTTCCCAGGGACTACTGGGGAGAATACAATTTCACACACCTCAAACAATAACTTCAGTAACCGAAGTACGTTCTCAATTAAAGGGGAACAGGACAACATTAACACAATTCATGTGTATGAGCACAATTGTTTTGATGAGTGCATAGCTTGACTATAACACAATCTGCAATGGGAAGTCTATTAATCAGGTTTCATTCACCCAAAACTTGTTGAAAAATCCTTAGTTTGAAATTTTCTATCTTGGTATCACCCTGAAGATTTTTTTTTTCCCTTGGTAACACTGAGTTAAGTCTATCTAGGCATATTGAAAATACAGGACTGAGCAAAAATGATCTTTTCCATTTCAAAGACAAGCTGGCCAGGCACGGTCACTCATTCCTGTAATCCTAGCACTTTGGGAGGTTGAGGCAGACGGTCTGCCTGGGCTCAGGAGTTCGAGACCAGTCTGGGCAACCTGGTGAGACCCCATCTCTACTGAAAAACAAAAAATTAGCTGGGCACAGTGGTGTCCACCTGTAGTTCCAGCTATTCGGGAGGCTGAGGCACACGAATTGCTTGAACCTGAGAGGTGGAGGTTGCAGTGAGCTGAGATCGCGCCACTGCACCCCAGCCTGGGTGACACAGTGAGACTGTCTCCAAAACAAAAACAAAAACAAAACAAAACAGTTTTACAAAGGAATAATTTAATGCCAGTTAAATTTTAATATATTAATAAGCACTGGGCTTTTTTTTGTTGCTGTTGTTTGTTTTTGAGGTGGGGTTTTGCTCTGCTACTCAGGCTGGAGTACAGTGGCACGATCTCAGCTCACTGCAGCCACAACTGCCTGGGCTCAGGCCATCCTCCCACCTTAACTACCTGAGCAGCTAGGACTACAGGCGTGTGACACTATGTCACTACCTAGGCTGGTTTTGAACTCCTGGGCTCAAGGGATTCTCTGCCTCAGCCTCCCAAAAGCCGGGATTATAGATGTGAGCCACTGTGCCCAGCAGCACTGCTTTTAAGAAGCACCGATTTGTTGCAAAATTCTGAAGCAAAAGTCTCTAAAATGAATAGCCATGTGCCCTGTTTCTAATGGGCTTTTGGTTGCACTGTAATTATGCATATATTTATTTATTTCCATTACATTTTTACTATATGGCTGTCAATATCAAAAACAGTTATTAGGAATTTAATTTAATACCGTCCTTTTTTTTCTTTTTCGCTTTAGAGACAGGGTCTCACTTTGTCACCACCCAGGCTAGAGTACAGTGGCACAATCATAGCTCTCTGCAGCCTTGAACTCCTGGGCTCAAGCAATCCTCCCGCCTCAGCCTCCTGAGTAGCTGGGACTACAGGTGTGAGCCACAGCCCCTTGATGAATTTAATACTGTCCTTTCAATTTTTTTCCTCTTTCAAGAAAGAAAAAGATTAAAATTCCTATGGCAACATGCTAAATTTGAGAAGTAAGCCTTATCTTTACACACCAAATAAATGACGGATAACTAGTTATGCAGCAGGACGAGCCGCAGACAAAACTCCTCAGACACCGAGTTAAAGAAGGAAGGGGTTTATTCGGCCGGGGGCATCAGCAAGACTTCTGTCTCAAGAGCCGAGCTCCATGAGTGAGCAATTCCTGTCCCTTTTAAGGGCTCACAACTCTAAGGGGGTGCACATGAGAGGGTCGTGATTGATTGAGCAAGCAGGGGGTATGTGACTGGGGGCTGCATGCACCGGTAATTAGATCGGAACAAAACAAGATAGGGATTTTCACAGTGCTTTTCTATACAATGTCTGTAATCTATAGATAACAGAACCAATTAGGTCAGGGATCGATCTTTAACTACCAGGCCCAGGGTGCGGCGCCGGGCTGTCTGCCTGTGGATTTCATTTCTGCCTTTTAGTTTTTACTTCTTCTTTCTTTGGAGGCAGAAATTGGGCATAAGACGATATGAGGGGTGCTCTCCTCCCTTATTCCCCCCTTTTGAGACTCTCACTCATTTTATTAGTGGGAGTTCTCACTTTTATTTTTACTACCCATGTCTTCTTGCAAGACAGATCGATAGTGATTTATACAGTACATTTGTGCTGAGGCATTTTGGTGAACTAAGGTAGCAAAGAAGCTTTTTATCATTCGAAGAAGTACAGGTATCAAACAAGGGAGCAGTAGGCAGGCTCCTATTATTATTATGACTCCTATTATAAGAGTTTTAAATCCTCCTAGCGCTGGGAACCATTTTCCAAACATGGCCCCAGGATCAAATCCATGCCACACTTGCACAGGTGCATGTGTCAGTTTTGTCACATCTCTAACTATGTCTTCAACTACTTGCCCTTGATTATCTATGTGTAGGCAGCAATTAGTAAGGTTAAATTTCCTGCAGATCTCTCCTTCAGTTGTTAGCAAGTAGTCGAGAGCCAATCTATTTTGATAGCCAGCATTTCTCATCTGAGTTTCTTGCCGGGCACAATAGTCAAGGCTCTGCTGGTTTTATTAGTGATTATTTCCAAGACAGCTTGTAACCATATGATTCGGTTGATCATGTAAATGGGGGTCCAGTATCCCCATGAGCCATCTTTTGCCTAAGTAGCAGGCTTACAATATTGTATGATTCTCTCAGGGGATCGTTCATCATCTTTTCAATTTTCTATAGCTATGCTTCTCTTTTCACGGGAAGCATAGACAGGGAAGCCCAGGAGTTTGCCTGTTTTTATGGGCAGTAGGAAGAAAGATGGTTTAATAGTGCCAATAACACAACTACCTGGCACTGGTCAGGTAATTTGGCATAAGCTCTATGCCCACATATCCAGTATAATCCAGTGGGGGCTGTCCAGTCCCAGTGGGACTCTGGGTGGGTCCACACGGTTTGCAACGTTGGGAATTTGCTAAATGGATTCCTCTCTGTGTGATCTGAACTCCACCAAGTGACTGTTTTTTGTGGTACCATTATACAGTTTCTGTCCCAGACAACTAAGTCGTCCTACGGGGTGAGTGAATTCGTTTCCTTCTCTAGCTATGCAATATTGTCCAATAACTGAGGCTTTTAGGACCCAGAAATTATTAGGGTGATTTTTTTTGAGCTGGGAATTCATCAGGAACTGGGTCTGTAGGCACTAATTCTCGGGCTTCCCGTGGCCATTGATCTCCCATTACAGTCCCTCCACATACATAACATGAAGTGACATTGAGAGACTGGGCTACATGCTTGGCTAATTGCAAAAACAAATTTCTTGTTTTTCCTGGAATTTCTGGTACTGGCACATTTATTTCATCATAGGGAGTTTGAAACACTGGTTCAGGAGAGCGTTTGTAAACTTCTCCTCGAACCAAGATATTTACTTGAGGATCCAGTCTGGCCCCATCAATTCCTAAGGTCACACACTCCTCTTCTTTCCAGCAAGGATCAAGGGGATTGGTTATTACTAGCTCTAAGGGGTTACATTGTCCCTTAGTACAGGAAGGGCCATTTTTTCCTTTTTGAAGGTGGACTGGATCCTTTTCATCATTTTTTTTCTTTTAACCAAGTGGCCTAAATGACACAAGACCAGTATTTACATTTATTTCCACACAGTCCTAATTTATGACAGATGTACTTATTTTCTGCCATATAGCCTCTTTTCTAATTAAGAGAACCACACCTTATTCCTAACATTACAATTAATGACAGCACAGGCATCAAATTTTAAGGTGACTTGTTTGGGCACTCCTTTTCTTTTTTTCCCCTCTGTTTCGGCTAACACTTTACTCGTATTATTTATGAGCTCCCACCAGTCCTTAGTCCTTAATCTTATTTTAAGAACTGTGGTCATGGGAGGCTCAGATGGGTCATAACACACATCAAGTTGGTCATTTCCTGGGCTACGTACCTTATATAGAATAACATTATACAAACAAGTTCTTTTTAGAGTCCCAGTACACTCATAATAACTGTAAAATAATAGGACCTTAGCAACCTTTTGTCCTACCTCGGTGACTTGATGTATACACTGGGAACAGCCCTCAGTCTGAGGAAGGTCAGTTGAAGTCCTTACTGTACAAGCCCAAATTTTAAGGAAAATGAGTCCCGTGATTTTCGTGGACCAGTCAGCTTCCGGGTGTGACTGGAGCAGGGCTTGTCATCTTCTTCAGAGTCACTTTGCAGGGGTTGGCGAAGCTGCTCCCGTTCACGTACCGCTCACAGTCTACTGATGTTTAAGGATGCTCTCGGAGGTTGGGCCTGCTAGAATAAACTGAGTCCAACACCTCTACACAGTTATGTTCAACTGGGCTCTCTGATACCGGGAACAAGGTGGCAGGGTTTAGGGTTTTGCAAGCTTCAATGGTTATGTGGGGATTTTCACATAGCAAGCTTTGGTACTTGGTTATTCTAGCATTTGTTAACCAATGATGTCCTTTGGTATTTATTAAAGTTATCACAGCATGGGGGGCGTTTATATTCAGGTTTTGCCTAAGGGTTAGTTTATCTGCTTCTTGTGCTGACAGGGCTTTTGCTGCCAGGGCCCTTAGACCTGGGGGCTGGCCTTTGGAAACCTTGTCTAGTTGTTTTGAGAGACAGGCCACTGGCCTTGGCCAGGCCCCACAGTCTGGGTTAAAACTCCAACTGCCATTTTTTCTCTTTCTGACACATAGAGTGAAGAGTTTTGTCAGGTCAGGTAGCCCCAGAGCTGGGGCCGACATGAGTTTTTCTTTTAACTCATGAAAAGCTCGTTGCTGTTGGTTGTAATAGATGTAGTTTATCTAATCTACATTTTTATTAACTGTCACCTACCAAAATATTGACTCCAATCCTGTAGCTATTTGATTTCAAGCTTTAAATTGATCTGGTATTCCTCGTGCGACTCCAATTGCGTCTAAATAGACATGAGAGTTGAAAGACCCATAACGGGCTTCTCTCGCTTTATGGTGCCTTATTATTTTTTTCCCTTCTGGTTGATGAAATGCCAGGGTGAAAGGGAGAGCCGACTGCACTAAAGTACAAGTGCCACTCCAGTTATTCAGCAGAGTGCCCAGTAAAGGTCCACCCCAACACCACCACACATCCGCTCAGGGATGAACAAGGGCTGACTGATTGATAAGCTCTTCAAAATTCTTAAGCTCACTGCATCCTTTCAGGTCTCCAAGGAATGCTAAGTTTCCTCCCTGTGGTGAGAGACACGAAGTCAACTTCGTGTTGGGAGATGGAAGCTGGATGGCCCTTGGGGGCTGACCCGCAGGGACTTTGGGATACAGCAGAGAGAACTTGGCATGACTTACTACTCCAGGCTGTAGAATCCTGGAAAAGAGCTGTCATGCAGCCTACGCCTGGTCGACTGGAGGACCACCTTAGTGGAAGGGGGACAGTCTGGGCCTCTGGCCTGCCATGTGCACAAGCATA
>NW_012108585.1:1593751-1596381 GCF_000951045.1 Mandrillus leucophaeus | reverse complement strand
CCAGTTAATTTATTTCAGGACAAGAATTTACCATGTAACAGTCTTTTTATATAAATTCTGCCCCCTCTTTTTTTTCTTTTTTTCTGAAGATGATAACCATTCTTTTCCAAAGCGAATCTTTTTTTTTTTTTTTTTAATGTCTGTGGACTAGACTGTCTAAGGCCACAAGATTAGAAGTTACTACAATGCATGTCACACTGTTAACTTTTAGCAAACTTTACTTTTGTTGAAAACCTTGTAAGTTTGGGATTTTAATTATTCTTTGCTATTAATAAGACCTTATTTTGTCCAAATTAAAATTGGTATGACGGCTTTTAAAGGAACAGGGTACACTTTTGTTTTTTCTTAACTACTTGTATATCTCTTTCTTTTTTTCTTTCTCTCTTTGACTTTGTCTCTCTCTCTTTGACTTTCCTTTTGCCTCTGTCTCTTTCTCTCTCTCTGCCTCTTTTTCTCTCTGTCTCTTTCCTTTCTCTCTCTCTGCTGGTGTTTCCTTGCCTCTGCCAGCTGCTTATGCTGCTGTTCTCTCAACCACCGTGTGTTGGGGGCGGGGGATCTAAAACAAGCTGGTCTGTGTTCCCTGGCTTACAGGTTACCTTGTGCCATACCTTTGAAACAAGGGACCTGTCCATGTTTCCTTCTAATGGTCAACCTACCTCTAATGCTGGCCAGTCTATCTTACACAAAGTTTTAAGTTTTCCTGGTGTCATAGTACTCCATAGTCTCCCCTAAATCCTGTTTTTGAAAATTTTCAACATAGTTCCTAGAGCGGTGGGCTTACCTTGTGCCTCACCCATGTTTCCTCTAGACAAAACACCACGCTCACACCACACGCACACCACAAAAGGAGGAACGGGTAAAAAGGGCACACACACACTTTTGTAGTTTACACCAAACCAAAATCAAAACCAAAATCAGAGTATCCAGAAATCCAAGCCAGGTCAAAACCAAAACCAAAGTATCAAGCAATCCAAGTCAAGTCTCATGTTGTACATGAGAAATATACATTTTTAATTTGTGAATTAAAAAAAATAAAACAGTAAAAAATCAATTAAAAATCAGTTAAAAAATGATATCTGGAAACCCCTCCCCACCCCTAAATCTTGAATTTAAATATGGAATTCCCCAAGGTAGCTCCCACTGCATCAACCTACACAGCAACTGGATTTTCACAGGCTCTTTTCAATGCGTGAGTGAGAAGCTCACCTGTCCCCGGGTCATCTTCTGCAGCTCATTCTCCCAAGCCGCCTGGTCATCGTCCAAGTTATAGGAAGCTGGTGGAGTGAGTCCACGGAGGATCAGGGGGTCTCGGTCATGGCAGAGGGCTGTCAGGTGTCCAATGTACAACTTTAATTTACTTCTATTTTGGTCAAGTTCTAAGAGGGGCTGGATGATCTAAGGCAAAAAAAAAAAAAAAATGAGGAAAGTCAAGGTCAGTCTGAAATGAGAGGTTCAAATATTCTTTATGCCTCCCAAGTCAAAGAAAATTGATCAAAGACTAAAGCTCTTCTAATCACTACTGAAATCTTCAGGATTACAGAAACATTTTCACATACTGTCATACATTTACGCTGTCACACCCAGCCGCCCTTCTGGGAGACAGGAAGAGAATGCTGGCTTAATACATCCACACCAGACGGATAGCTCTGTACTGAGGCAGGGATTAAGCACAGGACTAACTCGTTTTTACAGAGAGGCTATTCCTGATACAGAAAGACTCCAGTTACCTCACACTTTCTCTCTTCACTTATTTCTGAGTAGATTACAAAAAACTGCTAGTGAAAGCTGCTCATCTGAAAGCCTGGACTACATATACATCAAGTGTTCTCCACCTCCTGGAATGGAAGAAAAATTCTGTCTCTGGAGAAAGTGCATGTTTTTCTTGGCCAAGAGATGTGATGAGGGAACTCATTACGAATTCTGCCTCATCCTGGCTTATGCTCCCCTCAATTCATTTCACAGAGGTTATCCGATATTCTTCTGAAACAGTGATTGATAAATCCTTATAGAACACCAAGCACCTGACTCACAGCCAAGGACTCTACAATTCTTGGTTGTAACATTGGTTCTGTGTTGTTTTTAAGTAACAGACTCGCTCTACGTTTTTTCTTTTCTCATTTCTCTCCCCTGCTTGAACAGCGACTCCTTTGATTCCTTCTGGAAGCACACTAAATGACGACGACTCCTGCCCCAGGATTTCATTTGACGGCTCTCGTGACAATAGTCTGGCCAGGTATTTGGTAGTTGGTCCAAGCCTGGAGTGTTCAGGAAGAGAGTGGGGCCAGATCTCACATCACAGAACACAAGCATTACAGCAGCACCTGCCTGACACACAGCAGCTGCGAGCGCTGTGAAGCACTGCCGAAATGCTGGTGGTTCTCACTGTGCTCCCAGGGCTCACACAGCAGAGGTCTGCAACTGCTGCATGTCACCAGCCTGGCAACTTTCATGAACAGGACACCTCTGGCCTAACTAATGAATTGGGAGCTCAATGATCAAGTCAACAGAAGCAGGGCCTGGTATTACTTTCCACAGTAACACTGATCCCTCCTCGGACCCCCTCAGAGGACTGCTCCTGCCACCTCCCTTCCTTTCTTTTTAAACAAGAGTTTTTTAAGCAAATAAAGTTT
>NW_012108585.1:1589912-1592721 GCF_000951045.1 Mandrillus leucophaeus | reverse complement strand
TACTCCAGGCTGTAGAATCCTGGAAAAGAGCTGTCATGCAGCCTACGCCTGGTCGACTGGAGGACCACCTTAGTGGAAGGGGGACAGTCTGGGCCTCTGGCCTGCCATGTGCACAAGCATAACAATTGCTTTTGTTTAACGTGCAGATGGAATATTTGATCCATTTTAACCAGGCATTTGCATCTTGGTAGCGTGTCTTAATTGCTAAAGTTTGTTTTAAGTCTTTAACTTCTATGATCCTCTAGTAAAATGAATGTATGGTTTTAGGGAAATTACAAAAACCAGCTGGGGCCGTCCATCCTTGCACTCAAGTGGTCCACAGAATGTTGGATCAACTATGGCATGAAAGCTGTACATCAGGGGGCAACACTCCGGGGGGGCACTGGGGTCTTTATTGAAATCGCCCCGGATTAAATGGTCCTAGTTTACTAATTCCCAGTCTGAGGAGAGTCAGGAGGGACAGAGGTACTTTTCTGAAGTAGAAAGCTTATCTTTGACTTGGCAAGTCCCCACACGGTATAACAAGGCAAGCACTAAATGCAATAGTTTGAGGCGAAATTGACTTGGTTATATTAATAACTAGATGGTCAGCAACAGAACGAGGAAAGGAGAGAGAGTAATAGAATAGATTAAAAGAGTTAAATTCTTCTTTGCTTTAGTTTGGTAGGGTTTTCCCCTGGGACTATAGCCCACGACTCTGGAGGGGGTGGCGTTTTCCTGACTTGGGTGTGATGAGTCCATCCTTTTGTGCTGTACGAACAGCAGTCTTGGTGGTTAGCAGTACAAGGTAGGGTCCTTCCCAGGCTGGCTCAAGTTTTTCTTCTTTCCACCTTTCGATGAGAATGTGATCTTCAGGCTGGTGTTGGTTTGCTGGAAATTCTAGGGGCAGTACATGTGCTAAAAGACTTTTACTTTTTTTGTTTGTTTGTTTGTTTTGTGAGAAAGGAAAGCGGAAGATAAACCAAGTTTATAATTTTTAAGAAATTGACTTTTTGTTTTAAATGTGGGGACCTTTGCAGTGGACTTTATAGTCCTTAGTGCCTTTTTACTGAGAAATTTCCCTTAGCACCTATTTTTATTAGTTTTTAAGCCAAAGAAAGCCAAATACCATTTTACATTTAACAATGCTTCTCGTATGATCTTTATACCAGATAAGCTAAATTTTGTCTTTATATTAGTGTGTTATTAACGTTAAACCTAATTTTAATAAACCTTGTAGACATATTTATTTAATTTTAATGTCTGACCATAAGGGAAGATTTTATAGACTCTTTTTAATCTTTTATAATTTTTGCTAAAGAGCAGGTTGTTGCTTTAAGAAAAACCTATTATGTTTTTACTTTAATGTCCAGTTCACAGAAAAACTGGATACTTCTTCAACTTTAGCTAATATGTTTACACACAGAATGTTCTTTACAATTAACATTTTAAAAGTTGCTTAAACCTTCAAAACAATAATTTTTAACTTTTTAATGTAGGTAAAAATGCACATTCTTATGCCTCCTTATAATCCTTTTACCAAAGGTATATTTTGCTCTTCTTATACACCTTGCACATAAACTGTTTTTTATTTTTTTTTCCAATAGTTTTACATTCAGGAGGCCTAGTTACTTTTAAATTATACAACTTTTTTTGCATAAAATTCTTTTTTTAACACACATTTTTTATAACCTTTTTTTTTTTTTCACGACTTTTACAGGCAATTTTTTGACATGCCTTAACTTTCTGACTTATTACAAACATTTCTTTCTTTAAACAACCAGTTAATTTATTTCAGGACAAGAATTTACCATGTAACAGTCTTTTTATATAAATTCTGCCCCCTCTTTTTTTTCTTTTTTTCTGAAGATGATAACCATTCTTTTCCAAAGCGAATCTTTTTTTTTTTTTTTTTTAATGTCTGTGGACTAGACTGTCTAAGGCCACAAGATTAGAAGTTACTACAATGCATGTCACACTGTTAACTTTTAGCAAACTTTACTTTTGTTGAAAACCTTGTAAGTTTGGGATTTTAATTATTCTTTGCTATTAATAAGACCTTATTTTGTCCAAATTAAAATTGGTATGACGGCTTTTAAAGGAACAGGGTACACTTTTGTTTTTTCTTAACTACTTGTATATCTCTTTCTTTTTTTCTTTCTCTCTTTGACTTTGTCTCTCTCTCTTTGACTTTCCTTTTGCCTCTGTCTCTTTCTCTCTCTCTGCCTCTTTTTCTCTCTGTCTCTTTCCTTTCTCTCTCTCTGCTGGTGTTTCCTTGCCTCTGCCAGCTGCTTATGCTGCTGTTCTCTCAACCACCGTGTGTTGGGGGCGGGGGATCTAAAACAAGCTGGTCTGTGTTCCCTGGCTTACAGGTTACCTTGTGCCATACCTTTGAAACAAGGGACCTGTCCATGTTTCCTTCTAATGGTCAACCTACCTCTAATGCTGGCCAGTCTATCTTACACAAAGTTTTAAGTTTTCCTGGTGTCATAGTACTCCATAGTCTCCCCTAAATCCTGTTTTTGAAAATTTTCAACATAGTTCCTAGAGCGGTGGGCTTACCTTGTGCCTCACCCATGTTTCCTCTAGACAAAACACCACGCTCACACCACACGCACACCACAAAAGGAGGAACGGGTAAAAAGGGCACACACACACTTTTGTAGTTTACACCAAACCAAAATCAAAACCAAAATCAGAGTATCCAGAAATCCAAGCCAGGTCAAAACCAAAACCAAAGTATCAAGCAATCCAAGTCAAGTCTCATGTTGTACATGAGAAATATACATTTTTAATTTGTGAATTAAAAAAAATAAAACAGTAAAAAATC
>NW_012108585.1:1580882-1583007 GCF_000951045.1 Mandrillus leucophaeus | reverse complement strand
TTTTAATACATTTATATAAATCAGCTTCTAACAGTATCATACCTCACATTTTCCTTGATACATTATTTATCTATTTAACATTATATTGTGAGTACTGTTCACTACATTATATATGTATATATAAAAACCTACATATGTGTGTATATATATAAACCTATTTTCAGTGAAAATAGGTTTCTAATGGCTGCATAATAAATATAGCACATTTCCTTTGTTTCTAATACTATTTCCAGGAAATAATTAAAAGAGAATAAAGAGCAAGGACTTAGTGGCTGCAACAATCTTTAGCTTACTAAAAAGATCAGAGTTCAGTTTAGGCCTACACAGTATATAACACAGAAGCTGGAGCCTGGCTAGACTAACCAGAGAAAATTAATCAATTTAGCATCACTTTTGTTTTTAAAGTTCTCTCTCTCACTCTAAGGATAAACGATAAACACCAAAGTGCTGCTGTGGAAGGCTCCCGGGCTCCATGAGACTCCCCATCAGCAGGTTTACGGTGCCAGTTCTGTGCCGGAATTTCCCACCTAGAAGGCCCGACAACACAGCCAGTCACAGAAGGAAGACGGTGTTTCAATCAAGTAGAGAATTTAGAGTGGGGGAGTTGGACAGCTTTTTGCAAACAATACCAACCTTTCAAAACTATTGTATTTTATTTCTGGGCATACACGTATACTTGTGGTTGGGCGTGGTGGAGCATGCCTGGAAACCCAGCACTTTGGGAGGCCAAGGCGGGCAGATGACTTGAGGTCAGGAGTTCGACAGCAGTCTGGCCAACATGGTGAAACCTTGTCTCTACTAAAAATACAAAAATTAGCTGGGCGTGGTGGCATGCACCTGTAATCCCAGCTATTTGGGAGGCTGAGGCTGGAGAACAGCTTGAACCTGGGAGGCGGAGGCTGCAGTGAGCAGAGATCGCACCAATGCACTCCAGCCTGGGCGACAGAGGGAGACTCTGTCTCCAAAAAAAAAGGAAAAAAACGGGTACTTATTGTGGAAAGTTTAAAAAGAATTCCAAGTGCAATCTTTGAAGGTAAAATTACTTTAAATGCAAATACACTTTGTGCACCAATGATGAAACTGTCTGATCATGGTTCTATTACTACATCCCCCATGACGCCAAGTAACGTGTCCCTATTTAATTCCCCATTTTTTAAAAGCTTGGTTTTCTCTATCTTCTTTCACAGATACATTGATTTAAAAAAATCACTTTTGGGATTTTCATTGGGTTTGTGCAATTTATTCCCATTCTCTTAGTGCACACGCGCATGTTTGTGTGCACACAGCTACCATTACAAATGCCACATCTGGGCTGCAAAGGCTGAAAGAGCTGATTATCTTAGGTAATTACTTTTGATTGACAAACTGGTAGAAAAAAGTATGACCAAGAAGAAAGGGGACAATGTGATAAATGGTCATATGGAGAAAGTCAAATTCCTTATAGTAAAACAGAATTTAAAAAGATATTATTAGCTCACTCCTGCTACTACTGTGACTGTGGATGATGACATTTTAGGTCCTTATTCTTAATAAAAAATAAATTTCAGCTGGGCACGGTGGCTCACGCCTGTAATCCCAGCACTCTGGGAGGCCAAAGTGGGTAGATCACTTGACGTCAGCAGTTTGAGACCAGCCTGGCCACTATGGTGAAACTCCATCTTTACTAAAAAAATAAAAAAATCAGCCAGGCATGGTGGCGCATGCCTGCAATTCCAGCTACTCAGGAGGCTGGGGCAGGAGAATTGCTTGAACCTGAAAAGGAGAGGTTGCAGTGAGCCGAGATCGTGCCATTGTACTCCAGGCTGGGCATTGTAGTGAGACTCTGTCTCAAAAGAAAAAAAAAAATTTCAAATTGATGTAAATGCATTTTATACTGAAGGCTAATTGATTAAATAAACATGATGGCATTTGGTATTCTGAAAAATTTCAGAGTCCAATCGAAAACTTAAAAAATAAGGTTGAGGCCAGGTGTGGTGGCTCATGCCTGTAATTCCAGCACTTTGGGAGGCCAAGGTGGGTGGATCACTTGAGGTCAGGAGTTCGACAGCAGTCTGGCCAACATGGTGAAATCTTGTCTCTACTAAAAATACGAAAAGTAGCTGGGTGTGGTGGCACGCACCTGTAG
>NW_012108585.1:1576178-1580283 GCF_000951045.1 Mandrillus leucophaeus | reverse complement strand
GAAAAAGAAAAAGAAAGAAAATTTTAAAAAGAATGAAATTCTAAATTGTTTATCCAGGATAAAAACTCATTTTACAAAGGAAAAATAAACGCTGAGGTGATGGATTACTCTGATTTGATCATTTACATTGTATAGAGGTATCAAAATACCACATATACTTCCAAAATATGTACAAATATATCAATAAAAATACAAACCTTTACTTCAAAACAAAACAAACCCCACTCTATGCAATGACTAGAGTGTCTATTCTTTCTTCCCCTGTCAAAGGGAAATGTCTTAAAAACACAACCATAGAGCTTACTTTGTGAAAGCATATGAAACTGCCCAGCTAGCAGAGTCCCCAGATCTATCCAGAAAAGAACTACTTACGCCTCTCGGAACACACGGACCATGTCAATCACGTGGGAAATGCCCTTATCTCTTCCTTTTTCTCCCTATCTAATTTGAGCAGTCCGCTCAGAAAAGAAACTGCTTCCCACAAGGTGGAACTGCCACTGCCTCATCTCAAGAGGGAAGAGGGACATTTCCCGTAAGCTGTAACTTTTTTCCGCATACGACCTCAGCACATTGGCAAGGAGTCCTACCAAAAACCATCAGATATGTGGTTGGGCCAAACTGGTTGTCCAGGTATGCTGAACTACAGTTAAATACACTTTTCTGCACTAGGGAAAAAAGAAGTTAACAAGTGAACTTGTCACAATTATTTGCTTGTACCAAATATGATGCCAAAATGTCATGATGGCCCCAATGCTACATTTACATAATTGTCGAGGAAATTTAAATTATAAAAAGGGATGAGACATTTTTGGTTAAGTACTAAGAGCTTTGTTTCGTCTTATAATAATTTATTGTTTACGTAGTAGATTCTCAAACAGGTTTCAGAGGCCAGCATTTGATGGCACAGTGACAAGACCAGTGATCTTCCAAAGGTGTTTATTTTAACTCAGTTTCCACTTAGGTGAGGTTAGATAACTAATGGTCTTTAGGAAGACAGTTAAGCTGTTCCTGTACCATTCAATACAAATAGTAACAGAAGATTCTAGAGCATTCCGTTTCTGCAACTCATTTATCTACGAGATCTAAACACACTTTCTTGAGCCACGTGACTTCAATACCTGGATGAAATGTGCAGAATGAAACTTCTGTCCAATAGGTTTTTCTCTTCCCTCTCGACTGTTTCTGTGCTAGAGAGTTACTCTAAGAACCCACCTTGAGAGGTATAATACAGTCTCCTCATAAAGACTAGACGAACAGCTACTCAATGTTATTTGGGGCTTAAGGTATTTTCTCATGGGCACTAATATTTTGTCCTTTGAAAGGTGCCATTTTTTATAATAATTTTTTTTTAAATTGAGACAAGGTCTCGCTTTGTCACCCAAACTGGAGTGCAGTGGTGCAATCACAGCTCACTGACGCCTCAGCCACCTGGGCTCAGCGGTTCTCCTATCTTAGCCCTCAAAGTAGCTGGGACTAGACACATGCACCACCATATCTGGCTAATTTTTAAAATTTATTGTAGAGAAAGGGTCTTACAATATTGCTTCGGCTGGTGTTTAACTCCTGGGCTCACGTGACCCTCCTGCCTCAGCTTCCCACCCAAAGTGCTAGGATTACAGGCATGAGCCACTGCATCCAGCCCGAAAGACGCCATTTTTTAAAAGCTAACATTATTGATCACTTACTGTCTTCCTGGCAAATTATTTTTATATCTACTATGATTCTTCTGTGGTTAGCTCAGAGCCCTGACGTGGCTACAAAATCTTTCCGTTCTTTTTACCTGCTGAAGTCTTCAGAGGCAGGTTCTACTGTCCATATATTAACTGCATAAATGTTAGCGGTAGTTTTGATTTCTTGTTGGACCAGCACTGCACTGCCGTCTCTCAACACAGACTACATTAAGAAAATCCTAGAATAACAGATTAACTTTCCATAAAAATTATCATCTTAGAATGGCATTCTTATCCAGAGGCCCCAGCTGAGAGCTAAACTCTGAGAAGTAAAAGATGCAAGAAAATAAAATTCATTAATTCTGCTTCAAAGTCTTTACCCTCAATAACTAAGACATCTTCTTAGTCAATAACGTACTTCAGGGTCAGAAAAACGAAGGATAGTATGTCAAGCCTCGTCACAAAGGTTTGGAGCAATGTGTTATGTTCTTATTTAAACACAGCTATTTTGTGAAAGAATAGAGTTCACAAAATCATATAATTCAGTTACCACTGAGTTCAGGTCCAGGGACCACTAGGTCACCGAGATGAATGAATGTTAATCAGAAATCTCACTACTAATAGAAATATCTGGTTCTAAAAGTAGAAACTCTCTGCAAAGGTTTCAGATTTAAAGCGTTTTATGATCTGACAAAGTGTAAGTGTGCCTATGAAAACCACAAAAGACTACAGGTTTTGAAATGCAAAGAAACGTGAGAATCACTTTTGAAAAAAACAAATGATAATTTCTTCTTAGTTTTACAACTCACAAATCTGTTGCCAATTTTTCTTTAAGGATGCATTACCACTCTAGCAAACAAAACAAAACATCCTTCATTTCTGGACTCAGGTATGAAGAGAAAACATTATGTCCTCAAAGCTGTAAGGAGATGTGGAACAGTGTTCAGAATAAAATAAATCTTGAAATCTCAACTATAGAGCTGCTAACCGCATTCTGCCTATTCAATCTTCATTCAGTTAAAATCTCTTTTGCCTTACCGCATTATAAAAAATGCTACTCAAAAGAAATCTAAGGGATGTGCATAGGGAACAGACTGTTAGGGGCTTGCCTACTAGTGACGGAAGGACATTTCTGGCTGAGTATATCTACGTATCTCTTCATGTGCTACAAAGGATGCCAAGACTGTAGGCTTCTCTGTATTTGCTTTAGTACTTGGAAACTTGTAAGATACATTAAAACCAGGTCATTCATCACCAGGTGGGCTAACATGTATATACAGATGAGGACAGCACATAGAAATGGGGTGAAAAGTGAAAAGAATGCTACTGGGAGGCACAGAAGCTATTACTACAAGCCAACCAATCAAGGGTACATACAGGATGTACCCTGAAAGGACGGCTGCTAAAAGTCAATGAGATAATCAGAATCAAGTCAAGAACGCCACTCAGAAAGCCACTTACTGCTGCACTCAGAAATTCCAGGAGCAGAAATGTGTTCCAAAATTCTTTCTCGCTGTTAAGAGTTAACAAAGATGAGAAAACATTTTCAATTCAGTTCTCGGCTTGAGGCCTGGCTCCCCACAACAAATCACTCATTGTGTTTTAGTGAAAAACGGAAGAGTTAAATATAAGTGCATATATATATATATATACACACACACATCTCTGAATGGCTTTCCTACTGTACATTACAGTTCCAGGGCTACAGATTTATGAATGAGACATTAGGGACAAAAATCTAGGAATGTGGAAGAAACATGAGGCAAAAGAGGGAGAAGAGAGTCATAGTTTTTGAGCAGGCCAGTCCGACAAGGACTGACGCCGCATTTCAAAGGAAAAGCTAGTTAGGCGGTTGGTCACAGGGAAAAATGGTGGCTTTTAACTCCCTGCATGCCTGTGTGAACGTGTAAACACTGAAACTGATAACTCACACTCTATCCTGCCCTCTGAGGCCTGGTGCCTCACGTGCCCTGCTGTAACTGCTACAATCAAGCACAACAGCACGTTCCGGCATGATCACACGTCTGCTAGACAGACGGATCTGAAAAACAGCAATACGTTGGTTGCCTACCGGGCAAAACAGTGTAACAACCTCATAATCACATTTTATTTTCTCCTTTCTCTCCTACGGCATTGGGAGTGGAGGGGAAAAGCAAGTGGAGTTACCCAGGGCAAACGAGAGGGACTCCTGACCTCGACAGCTCTCAATCAACAAGGAACAACATAACAAAGACGTGAACTGAAATGATGAGGAACACATTACGGGC
Source organism: Mandrillus leucophaeus (assembly GCF_000951045.1). Taxonomy (NCBI): domain Eukaryota; kingdom Metazoa; phylum Chordata; class Mammalia; order Primates; family Cercopithecidae; genus Mandrillus; species Mandrillus leucophaeus. The sequence continues at coordinate 1,576,346 of NW_012108585.1, read as the reverse complement.
TCCTCCTCAGTCCGCAAGACTACACAAAAGAGCCGAGGATGACGGTCTAGTCACTATGAGATTTGATGGCTTATCTGTACAAAGGCTCTTCTGTGAGAGGTAGTTATTTCAAGGTCAGGTTAAGACGGCGTGTGTGTATGTCCATCTGCCTGTGCATGGAAGGGTTGG
>NW_012108585.1:1570668-1576128 GCF_000951045.1 Mandrillus leucophaeus | reverse complement strand
TCAATCTTCATTCAGTTAAAATCTCTTTTGCCTTACCGCATTATAAAAAATGCTACTCAAAAGAAATCTAAGGGATGTGCATAGGGAACAGACTGTTAGGGGCTTGCCTACTAGTGACGGAAGGACATTTCTGGCTGAGTATATCTACGTATCTCTTCATGTGCTACAAAGGATGCCAAGACTGTAGGCTTCTCTGTATTTGCTTTAGTACTTGGAAACTTGTAAGATACATTAAAACCAGGTCATTCATCACCAGGTGGGCTAACATGTATATACAGATGAGGACAGCACATAGAAATGGGGTGAAAAGTGAAAAGAATGCTACTGGGAGGCACAGAAGCTATTACTACAAGCCAACCAATCAAGGGTACATACAGGATGTACCCTGAAAGGACGGCTGCTAAAAGTCAATGAGATAATCAGAATCAAGTCAAGAACGCCACTCAGAAAGCCACTTACTGCTGCACTCAGAAATTCCAGGAGCAGAAATGTGTTCCAAAATTCTTTCTCGCTGTTAAGAGTTAACAAAGATGAGAAAACATTTTCAATTCAGTTCTCGGCTTGAGGCCTGGCTCCCCACAACAAATCACTCATTGTGTTTTAGTGAAAAACGGAAGAGTTAAATATAAGTGCATATATATATATATATACACACACACATCTCTGAATGGCTTTCCTACTGTACATTACAGTTCCAGGGCTACAGATTTATGAATGAGACATTAGGGACAAAAATCTAGGAATGTGGAAGAAACATGAGGCAAAAGAGGGAGAAGAGAGTCATAGTTTTTGAGCAGGCCAGTCCGACAAGGACTGACGCCGCATTTCAAAGGAAAAGCTAGTTAGGCGGTTGGTCACAGGGAAAAATGGTGGCTTTTAACTCCCTGCATGCCTGTGTGAACGTGTAAACACTGAAACTGATAACTCACACTCTATCCTGCCCTCTGAGGCCTGGTGCCTCACGTGCCCTGCTGTAACTGCTACAATCAAGCACAACAGCACGTTCCGGCATGATCACACGTCTGCTAGACAGACGGATCTGAAAAACAGCAATACGTTGGTTGCCTACCGGGCAAAACAGTGTAACAACCTCATAATCACATTTTATTTTCTCCTTTCTCTCCTACGGCATTGGGAGTGGAGGGGAAAAGCAAGTGGAGTTACCCAGGGCAAACGAGAGGGACTCCTGACCTCGACAGCTCTCAATCAACAAGGAACAACATAACAAAGACGTGAACTGAAATGATGAGGAACACATTACGGGCTCCTCCTCAGTCCGCAAGACTACACAAAAGAGCCGAGGATGACGGTCTAGTCACTATGAGATTTGATGGCTTATCTGTACAAAGGCTCTTCTGTGAGAGGTAGTTATTTCAAGGTCAGGTTAAGACGGCGTGTGTGTATGTCCATCTGCCTGTGCATGGAAGGGTTGGGGGAGCAGGCAGACAGTTTGCCATTAGTCATCTTATTATTTGAACTCTAGTGTCAAACCAAACACAACAGACTATGCAGATATAAGTCTCCTGCCGAGTGCCCACAGACAGGCTATAGCCACTGAGGGTCTCATTATGTGTCTGGAGCCTGTGGTAGACGTGGCTTCCTATTAGAGTGCCTAATAAGAACATGGTCTAAGAGGGCACAGGTGGCAGGCAAGAAGAGTTAGCTATCACCCGAAATCCAAGGGAAACTATAAATATATCTGTAGCTGTGTGTAAATATCAGAAATGGGCACCGCTCCATTGGAGAAAGGCAAGTCCCATACAGATATCTGATCTGGGCCGGGTGCGGTGGCTCACGCCTGGAATCCCAGCACTTTGGGAGGCCAAGGCGGGCGGATCACGAGGTCAGGAGATCGAGACTATCCTGGCGAACATGGTGAAACCCCGTCTCTACTAAAAATACAAAAAATTAGCCGGGCATGCTGGCGGGTGCCTGTGGTCCCAGCTACTAGGGAGGCTGAGGCAGGAGAATGGTGGGAACCCACAAGGCGGAGCTTGCAATAAGCCGAGATTGCGCTACTGTACTCCAGCCTGGGAGACTGCGAGACTCCATCTCAAAAAAAAAAAAAGAAAGAAAGAAATCTGATCTGTTAATGAAATCTGATCTGTTAATGCTAACATTGGAAACAGCCAGAAAACCGTTTCTCACTTTAACAGGTGAGAAATGGCTGTGATTTGGTGTTAAGAATGCATGGGGGCACAAAGTCCAGATGGGAGGAGAGATCTGAGCAAAATGGCCCTCAGCCAATATTTCCAGCTTAGTTTTCTCTGAAAATAGTGGCCCAAGAACTTTGTATCACCAAGAGGATGAGGAAATGTTTCTTACTATTAAAAAAGAGCACTTCAAGAATGAAAACAGTTCCAGGACAGAAGGCACTAAGGGTGTCTCCCTAGCTTCTTCCTCTCAGAACTATAAACTAAAACAAAGCTGGTTTTGCAGGGGGACAGCTGCTAATTCCAGGAAAGCCATGGGCACACACCTGCCTCCCCCAACTCCAGCAGCTTTGGTTTGTTTCTGTATACGATTATTCTCTTCCTTTCTTCTCCTACCTCCCCTCTCTCCTTCTGACCTGCCCACGGGAAGAATCTTTACTTCCACTCCACACATGCACTAAAAAATCTCATACATCTGAGAAGCTAATAAGGACCTTGGCTGCTCTGACAGAGTTGTACTTCCTGGATTTATATCTGCTATAGTCAATCAGGAAATCATCTTTAAAAGGCAAATTCTTTCTGAAAATTTTATATACCATGAACAGATCCCATGGATTAACGATTTCCAGACATCACCCCTTTCACCTTGAGAGGAATCCAGGCTTTGGGGGGAAAAAAAGATTTGGGAAAAACAAACATGAGAAAGACGGCTTTCTCTACCAACTTCCTCTATTTGAGAATAAAACCTCCCACGCAGTCATTGAATTATTCTCTCTCAAAATGTTAAACTGCGTAGCACAATACAAACCCTGATGGTCATCACCACTTCAATATTAATAGCTGTGGATGCTTAAGCAAAGCTTTATTACTTGAAGATATACAACTGACTATGACAAAAGAGGCTCAGCATGGCAAATGCCAGAGATACTACAAATGGTGGCTGATGTTTTAAGTGAACAGCCAGGAGAGTTCAAGATTAAACAACCTAGACCAGAATTAGCCTAAGGATCTCCAGTCAGATGACCCTTTGGGCGTATATATCACCCGTCTCTGGAAGAAGGACCCATGTGCTCTGTTGCCCTCTACTCCAAACACAGGATTATTAAGCAGGGACTGGAGATCAATTCTGAAGGGCAGTGGCAAAGCAGGGCAGCCCCACTGGAAAGTGGGAAGTGAAATGGGCAGAAAGAACAAACTCTAGCATTTGACAGAACTGACTGATGCTCATGGGGGAACAGCAGAGTACCAGGAAGTGAAAAAACGGGGTGCAGGCAGGCCACAGAAGGAGGTTCCAAGGGGTACGTGGTATACACATCTAGATTGAAGCACAGGTAACTACGTGAGTCAAAAGAGAGTAAGCAGGCTCCTAGTTTAGCTGTAAAGTGACTTGATAGTAAAAAAGAAAAAGGAAAAAGTTAAGCTTGTACAGAATCTTCATGTATCTATTTTTTAATCTCCCAGACTCTCATACCGGTGCCACCTTTTAGTATCATAAAAAAAGCTACTGCACAAAGGAAGCCACAACCAATTTTAGTGAGGAAATCCAGAGGATGGAGACCACGTTTTTGATATAATCAGATAATCTAATATATTATGGGTGTTTAGAAAATAGGAAACAGAATAAAGAGTGAAATGATAAAATCTAACTCTAGAAATCAAGCAAAGAAAAGGGATAAGAGCAAGCACAACATGCCTTTTCTGCACCATGTTAATCTGCTCTCGTTTGTAGCTGCTTTTCGCTGGTTCTCCTACCAGGCAGTATCCACATATATATATATATGGTGTGATCACAGTGGTGTGATCACAGCTCACTGCAGCCTCAGCCTTGGGGAGTAGACTTTTGATAGCACAGACACAGCAATTCCTACTTTAACGGCAGGAATAGCGCTCTCCATGCTTTAAGCAGTCTGCCCAAATATACACAACATACAATTTTGAGAAATTTTCCATACTCAGTTGCCTTGTGGGCTTCAGCAACTGTAGTCTTCTTGCATGAGATGCTACTGCTGACAGGAAACAGAACGCCTTTGTTGGAGCATTCAGAGGGAGTAAAGTCTCTGCCATCTTGTTCATTTAAGCAGTAAGATCTCATGCTATTGGTCAGATACATTTCTAATTAATAAACCATCCTCTAGCTAGCAAACCATCCACACATCATTTCCCAGATGCAGCATTTCGAGGAATACTGCAAAGTCATTCTAAGGCGGGTGTGTGTGCCTCCGACTACCTGTGAGTTCAGTGCTGTACATTCTACATACGTGAAGGTTTTCAGCTCCCCCGATTTCATTACCACATTCTGTCTCCATGATCATGTATTTCTGTACACCAGAATAAAGCATCAGGTTAACAAGCTATTTAAAACATACACGTGCATATAGCTACGAAATGTCTGATTGGCTGGAGCCAGGCTCCTCTGAACTAGGACTCCTACCCCTGTCATCTCTTGGAGCAATTACAACTTGTACCTCCCAGGAAAGCACAGCTATTTGCCTGGATGCTTGCCCTTATCTGCTCTCATGTCAGTTACTTCCTGCATGAAATTTTTTAATTAGCCTGGAATTAAATTAATTTAGGTGATCCTCTGTATCTTATAATCTTAACTAAGAATTGCATCTACCTAAACATTTCTTTGGCAACAGACGCTGTGGCATCACAGCACCTCACAGTACTACACTGGATGCAGACACGGTAGTCCATCCTTCAGTACCAGGGAAGGCAATGTGGCTCCTGTGGCTATGGCCATTCAAACACTGCACAGCCAGGAGGATGCAGGCGGTTGGCTGGTAACATCATGTTAATGACTGGGTATTCAGTTTCAGAGACGGTGGTGGAAAAGGTTTTTCTGGTTTTTGTTTTTTAGCCCAGAGGCTACCCTCACTAGAGACAGATGTGTATCACTTACGTGCTACGACATCTTTGCACTGTATTGATAGTTCTGTACAACAGAGCAGAATCACACACAGAGCGACACAGCGGTGAAGAGCATGGGCTCTGGAGGATTCCAGGGTCTGTGACATTCTAGGTAGCAGACCTGGAACAAGTTGCTTTGGTAACAGTATATCAAGGTGGTTGTCATAATCGCTGTGCTTGCCACACAGTAAACTTCTTCAATAATTATTCACTACTATTATTTCCAATAACCTGTTTTGTCATCTGTAAAATGGGAATAATCATGCCCATCCTTGTGAGGATTACAGTACATGTAAAGACAAGTTATTCTTGGTAACTACCTGACATCCTCACCCTGAGGACGTTTTAATGCCACCACATGTGCGTGGCCTCACCAAGGATTATAGATGGCTAGGGA
>NW_012108585.1:1562549-1565033 GCF_000951045.1 Mandrillus leucophaeus | reverse complement strand
TTGTATAATTTATGATTCCAGGTCATAAAAGGCATTGTGGCTTCCTTCTGGCTCTCATCTCTCGGATCACTCATTCTGGGTGAAGCTGGACTCCATGTCACCACATCCAGCAGCCCGATGGAGAGGTTCCATATGGCAAGGAACTGAAGGTTCCTTCCAACAGGTAGCACAAGCTGTGGGTGAGCAATCCTGGAACTGGCTGTTCTATCCCCAGGGAAGGTTTTAGATAACTGCGGTCCCATGAGAGACCCCAAGTAAGAACTACTCAGCTAAGACGCTGCTGAATTCCTGACACACAGAAACCATTGAGATAAAAATCATTTATTGTTGTTTTACGTGCCAGACTTTGGGGTAATGTGTAATGTTGCAACAGATAACTGATATGTACCCTAACTACGATCTATAATGAGCTACCAAGAATATACTAAATTTGTTATGCTGTTTATGCTTCTATATCTTTGCAAATGTCTTTATCTAAAATTATATCTGCCTGGCAAATGCCTATTGCTCCTTGAAGAGTTAGCTCAAGTGTCACCTTCTCTGTGAACCCCTAAATCTCTTTGGAGACCTGGGTTTTTCTATTATATCTTACATAATTTTTCTCTGTTGGAGAAAATCCATCATTCAGCATTTGTTTCAATGTCTTGAAACATGTATTTTTTACCATGTACCTAATGCAGTGTTAGGCACACTGGTAGATGTCCCCAAAAATATTTTTGAATTAATCTTATTTCTCATTTCAGTTTTAAACCAAAATAATAAAAGTTTCATATCACATGAAATTATTCCACATGAACTTGAGGACTCAGATGTAAATGATACAGGAGTGCGGAGAATGTACTTTTCAGTGAAAACATGAAATCAGAGATAAACATCCTGGTTCAGTTCTCAGAAGACATAACAATATGAATACTGGATTTTTAAATAGTGACCCAACAACAAAATGATTACGTGACCAAATGTAAGATGCTTTCATTTGATTCTAGAATACCAAGAGCAAAATTTTAATAACTTACTTCATATTCACATGAAAACCCAGATGATCTAATTCCTAATTTCTAGGTTTGCCAAATCCCCCCTCCTACAAAAAGTTTGTGATCCTAGTCTTGAAATTCAGGAAGAAACAGTGATACGTGTTCAGTAGTGACTATCTTCCAATGAAAAGAAATGAAGTTTTGCTAGTAAGTGTTTTGCCTTAAAACCTGAATTTTCACCAAAAAGCAGCCATCTGTTTTGAATATTTTATAGACCAAGCCTCTATTTGTGCTCCGCTTTGATCTCCCAGCATAATAGGAAGCCAGTGATACAGTCCAGCTACACCTCAATCAAGCGTGCTCATTTAATTTATCCCAGAAATGCCCAGCCAGATCCAGCTGGAAACTTCAGCCTCGTCGTCCTAGGATCAGGAAGAAGAAGGAAGACACATCAGGGAGAAAAGCTCTTTTGTTTTGGTTGATAATGCAGTTTTGTGTCTAAGAAAATATTCCTTTAACCCAAAACAGATAGTAATCCCGAAGACAGAGACTGTGTATAGAAAGTAACAAATTAGCAGGGAGCTGAGGACAAGTTAATGAAAGCAGTGCTGTAGAGTCCTACTGTAATGAGTCTGCTGTTTAATATTTCAGATAAAATGTGAGTTGAATCATATCCTCCACAACATAACTCTATAAAATCAAAATGTGATATAATACGCAAGTGTTAGGTCTGTCTTCCAAAACTGGTATTTAAAAAGGTCAAATCACAGGCTGAGGGTGGTGAGTAATGAACTTAATGATATAACATTCTAGAAAGCACACTAGGTATTGACTGGAGCTAAGATCAGCCTGGGACACTAATACACATGAATGGAATCAAATTACAGGATAACCTATTAGGGTTCAGGGAGAAACCGAAAGATTAAAAATAGCTACTACACTGCATAAAACTGTAAATAGCATATATGTAACTTTTCTTTAGGGCAAAACTCATCAATGTTTTCATTTAATAAATATTTATTGAGCCCTGTTGGGTCCCCACATTTATAGATGACTGTGTGGGAAAAAGTAATACATGAAGAGTTTTATTTTGTACAAAGTACAAAGATATTTTGTTGTCCAGGAAGAATGTCTAAATCACAAATAATACCACAAATAGGGCAAGACAGCTCTTCCTCATTAGTAAAATGAGTTCATATCATTAAGATATGAACCCACAGATCTGAGTGCATATGTTCCAGAGATGCTTCAAATGCTATATAATTTTCAGTGTAAGAAATAAATCAAGTGAGTCACAGGACAATGCCACCTTAAATCACTCAACAGAAACCACAGAAATGCAGGATCTACCTATAAATGATGTCTTGAAACATATTAAGTAAAAGGTTCTATAAATGAAACACTATAAATGATGTCTTAAAATATATTAAGTACAAGGTTCTATCCCAAATTACTTACAATGCACTCATGCAGCCTAAGAGGTCTCTGCCTCAATGTCACCCTCGCTGTC
>NW_012108585.1:1559801-1561659 GCF_000951045.1 Mandrillus leucophaeus | reverse complement strand
ACAACACTACAGTCCATGAACCAAATTCAACACTGCCTGTTTTTGTACAGCCCATCAACTAAGAATGGTTTTTATATGAACATGAGATTTCAGTGTCTAAAACTGAGTAGTTCACAGCCACAGTCATTCATTTACATGTTGCCTGTGGGTGCTTTCACACTACAACAGCAGAGTTGAACTGTTTTGGCAGGAAGTATACAGTCTGCAAAGCGTAAGTATATGCTATCCCAGCACTTTGGGAGGTCGAGGTGGCAGGACTGCTTGAGCTCAGGAGTTCGAGACCAGCCTGGGCAAAACAGAGAGACTCATCTTTATAAAAAGTTTAAAAAATTAGCAGGGTAAGGTGGTGCATGCCAATAGTCCCAGTTACTCAGGAGGCTGAGGTAAGAGGACTGCTTGAGACTGGGCAGGAGGTTGAGGCTACAGTGAACTGTGATTGCACCACTGCACTCCCTGTCTCAAAGACAAACAAAAACCAAAAGTGTAACTATATACTATTTACTATCTGGACCATTAAAAAATGTTTGCCAATTTCCATAAGAGACCAATCTCAGAAAACAGGGTAAATATAATACTAAAGAGGAAATTCTTATAATTTTCTAACATATTATTTTAAAAAGGAATAATAATTACTACCTAAAAAATCCATTCACAATGAAAATTACTTGTATCATGAATAATATTAACAGAAAATAAAACACTGGCTAAAAGGAAAACTGGATTTGGCGACAGGCATAAAATGAAAACTGACAGTTATAGGAAGTTATAATTAGTAAAATCTATGTAAAAACTCCGATAAATAAAATCATTATACAATTTAAATATGAAAAAGAACTGATACTAATTAAAATGATTCCATAGGATAAGAAAATTTAGAAAGCTGAACATTTTCAACTACGTGTATAAATTGATCAAGATACTAAGTTAACTTAGTTTCAGCTCCAGAAAACACTCAGTTAAAGATTCCTTGACACTGATACAACCTGAATTAAATGTCTGTGAATAGGTTAAATGTTTCTATTGGGTCAAATGTTCTCAAGGTTAGACAGGTTTAAAACACTAATTGGATCCAAACAGCATCCTGTACTCATAGTACTCATTCTGAGTACAGAATACAAAAGATGGAAGGAATTTTAGAGACATCTGCCCCCGTGCCCCTGCCTAACTTTCTAAATGAAAAATTCAAAATCCCGAGAGGTGACTTGATCTGTAAAGATGACCAGGAGCTAAGTTCTCAGTCAGCATCAGTTCCTCACAGCTTGCGGTTCTCCCCTGGAGCGGTTAGAGAACTTTCAGGCTTTATTTCATTGATTTAACCTGAGTAGTTCCTGTGGGCGAGTTACTTTCCGAATTATAACTGGGCATTCAAATGGTGTTCTCTGTTTTCTAAACCAAGAGGGACTGGAAACCAATTGGGTCATTTCCTAGAAGAACCAGAGCTTCTTGATAATAAACATATTCTCACTTCTAAACTCTTCTATCACTGCACCCATTCAGCCCCTCATATCGCTCTCCAGGACAAAGAAGCAAGCTCTGAACTGGCTGTCCTGTTTCCGGTACTCTGCCCCGTGTACCTCCCTCTCCGCCTGTCCATCCTCTACAGATTGCAATGGCATGCTAAGGGCTTCGCAATCCACCTGCTGCTGACTGCAGCCACCTAATGGCTTGTCTCTCCCTCTCTGACATCCGGTAGTAACTGAAAAAACAAACCTGAGGCTGGGCGTGGTGGCTCATGCCTGTAATCCCAGCACTTTGGGAGGCCAAGGCAGGTGAATCTCTTGAGGTCAGGAGTTTGAGACCAGCCTGGCCAACATGGTGAAACCCCGTCTCTACTAAAAATACAAAAAAATTAGCTGGG
>NW_012108585.1:1552610-1555391 GCF_000951045.1 Mandrillus leucophaeus | reverse complement strand
ACTCAGATGTAAATGATACAGGAGTGCGGAGAATGTACTTTTCAGTGAAAACATGAAATCAGAGATAAACATCCTGGTTCAGTTCTCAGAAGACATAACAATATGAATACTGGATTTTTAAATAGTGACCCAACAACAAAATGATTACGTGACCAAATGTAAGATGCTTTCATTTGATTCTAGAATACCAAGAGCAAAATTTTAATAACTTACTTCATATTCACATGAAAACCCAGATGATCTAATTCCTAATTTCTAGGTTTGCCAAATCCCCCCTCCTACAAAAAGTTTGTGATCCTAGTCTTGAAATTCAGGAAGAAACAGTGATATGTGTTCAGTAGTGACTATCTTCCAATGAAAAGAAATGAAGTTTTGCTAGTAAGTGTTTTGCCTTAAAACCTGAATTTTCACCAAAAAGCAGCCATCTGTTTTGAATATTTTATAGACCAAGCCTCTATTTGTGCTCCGCTTTGATCTCCCAGCATAATAGGAAGCCAGTGATACAGTCCAGCTACACCTCAATCAAGCGTGCTCATTTAATTTATCCCAGAAATGCCCAGCCAGATCCAGCTGGAAACTTCAGCCTCGTCGTCCTAGGATCAGGAAGAAGAAGGAAGACACATCAGGGAGAAAAGCTCTTTTGTTTTGGTTGATAATGCAGTTTTGTGTCTAAGAAAATATTCCTTTAACCCAAAACAGATAGTAATCCCGAAGACAGAGACTGTGTATAGAAAGTAACAAATTAGCAGGGAGCTGAGGACAAGTTAATGAAAGCAGTGCTGTAGAGTCCTACTGTAATGAGTCTGCTGTTTAATATTTCAGATAAAATGTGAGTTGAATCATATCCTCCACAACATAACTCTATAAAATCAAAATGTGATATAATACGCAAGTGTTAGGTCTGTCTTCCAAAACTGGTATTTAAAAAGGTCAAATCACAGGCTGAGGGTGGTGAGTAATGAACTTAATGATATAACATTCTAGAAAGCACACTAGGTATTGACTGGAGCTAAGATCAGCCTGGGACACTAATACACATGAATGGAATCAAATTACAGGATAACCTATTAGGGTTCAGGGAGAAACCGAAAGATTAAAAATAGCTACTACACTGCATAAAACTGTAAATAGCATATATGTAACTTTTCTTTAGGGCAAAACTCATCAATGTTTTCATTTAATAAATATTTATTGAGCCCTGTTGGGTCCCCACATTTATAGATGACTGTGTGGGAAAAAGTAATACATGAAGAGTTTTATTTTGTACAAAGTACAAAGATATTTTGTTGTCCAGGAAGAATGTCTAAATCACAAATAATACCACAAATAGGGCAAGACAGCTCTTCCTCATTAGTAAAATGAGTTCATATCATTAAGATATGAACCCACAGATCTGAGTGCATATGTTCCAGAGATGCTTCAAATGCTATATAATTTTCAGTGTAAGAAATAAATCAAGTGAGTCACAGGACAATGCCACCTTAAATCACTCAACAGAAACCACAGAAATGCAGGATCTACCTATAAATGATGTCTTGAAACATATTAAGTAAAAGGTTCTATAAATGAAACACTATAAATGATGTCTTAAAATATATTAAGTACAAGGTTCTATCCCAAATTACTTACAATGCACTCATGCAGCCTAAGAGGTCTCTGCCTCAATGTCACCCTCGCTGTCGTTTAGTGAGCACGTCCTATATGTCAGGCAAAGGGCTGAGTGCACTGACTACATTATTATATTTAACTCTGACCATAACCTTTGGTATAGGTTTTACGATTGCCATTTAACAAATGAGGAATCTGATGCGTAGAGAAGAAGTTAAGTGACTTGTGGGCAGTTACACAGCCACCACACTGGATTCAGATTAGGTCTTAGGGCAAAGCATACTCTTTATCACCAAGTTAAAAGGCCCTCAAAATAATACCACTGCCCTGTAGGGGAAGCAAAAGAAAATATATCTTGCCAGTTTTATAGGTGGGATGCAATATCTTAAAAAAAAAGAAGATAGGAAATTTGTAGTTGCACTATTGTCATGTATCACAATTATGACAACACCACATAAGAGAAATAGTAATGCTGATCTGTGATACACCAAAATATAAACTGAGATTGCATTGGGGTGATAGGATTATGCGATCCTTTTTCTTTTCTATTTTCCAAGTAGTTACTGTTGACTACAAATCTCTCTTCCAATCCAACTTCCTTATGTAAAAGTTCTGATATGTATCGAGGCACCCAGGTTTCACACAAAGGAGGCCCCCAGTAGTGATTTACACAGTATGTGTAGTGTCTGCCAGGTAGAGAGCACACGTTATAAATCTAGGAGATATGGTGAGACCCACTCCTTTCTTGTCTGCTTCTGGAATGGGAAAATGGAATTGAGTATGTGTTTGTCTTGATGGTCATCTAGTTCTGGAAGGGTCTGTCTGGGATTCAAGAACACAAAGAGTAGGTGAAAGCAGGTCTGAGACGCTTCCAGGCTGGTGTGCAGTTATCAGAGAAATCCTAGTTAAGAATAAAGTGGCTGGGCACGATGGCTCACACCTGTAATCCCAGCACTTTGGGAGGCCGAGGGGGGTGGATCATGAGGTCAGGAGTTCAAGACCAGCCTGGCCAAGATGGTGAACCCGTCTCCACTAAAAATGAAAAAAAAAAACAAAAAACAAAACACAAAAAAAACACAAAAAACCGGGTGTGGTGGTGGCCGCCTGTAATCCCAGCTACTGAGGAGGCTGAGGGAGGAGAATCGCTTAAACCCCAGAGGTGGAGGTTGCAGT